>NC_056730.1:112486190-112515956 GCF_019279795.1 Protopterus annectens
AACGAAATTCAAAGGAAGCAAAGTAATTAAAATGCAGATTGATGCTGACAGTCAAAAGTAGGCAGTCACAGTATTGCCGTAAGCTACTGAGAGAAAACTACAGTAAATGATCTTCATATGTCTGTCCCTCTAAAATGACATCAGTAAGGTGAATGCAATAACTGAAAATAAATCATGCAACCCATGGCAGCTGCCATTCAGGGCTTTTTGGGGTATAACAGATTAACCACTTAATGCAGAAAAATTCAAGATATCCTGAAGAACTTTTTTTTCAGTTTTTGTGTGCTATCCTCCTTTAGTTGACCATGTGTGGGTAATCTATGAAAAATACATTTCCCCTTGTCTTTGTTTCATGGTTGTTGTGATGATATAGTACTGTAAGAATCTGTTGATTTTAGTGGAATTTCTTTTTTCTGGTTTTATAGGCATAGTCAGTTTCATTTTTCCCTGATTTCATTAGTCTTGCATTCATTTCCTTGGCATGAATACTATATAGAAAGGGGTGTCTATCAGTTAATCAAATGCTCTATTCCTTGAACACGTCTTCGTCGAACCCAATTAAAACAAAATCTTATTCAGTCAAATGATTGTTTTATCAAAGGTTTTCCCAGGGGAAAAACAGTGGGCCATCATTGGGGATTTGCCCTTTTCCCCACTGTAGTGCAATATCCGAGTTGGTATATTTAGTTAGGGGTGTGTGTGAAGCAGAGACCCCCACATTGGGGGTGTGGTGGCCGTAGCCCCCTACCATGGTGGGTTTAAAACAGTGCTGTTTTTGTTGCAGTCACGGGGTTGGCTAAGTGGTTGTTTACCCTGGGAAAGTATTTAATTTAAATGATTATTCACGGGATTAAGTTTCGTTTAATAGGGTTAGACGAAAAGGTGTTCACAGAACAGTGTGTTTGATTAAGTGATATAGACCCTCTAGACAGATCGCTTTCCAACCTGAATTGCTGCAATCCTGTCATTTAATCAGTTTTTTATCCAAAGAAATACACATGGAATGGTATTGAATGCATTCATTTTGGTAATTTTTAACTTATGCAAAATAATTGTGAAAATGCCTAAGAAAGGTGAAGATAAGCCGTGTATAAAGTAATTCCTTCATCAAGTGCTGTGTCATGCTTCTTTCCATCCTTGATGTTGCAGAATATCTTTGATTATGCTCACGTTTTTGTTCTCTCCTTCATACTTTTTTAAAGTTCTGATAAATCACTGAGGATTACAGCCAGTCAATAATGCCAGACATTAGAGTTTCAAATGTCTTATTGTTCAGAAAATGCATATTGGGGCAAACCTGTTACTGTATTAACTGTTTTAAGTAACCTGGAGTAATATTTAAAAACTGCTTTTGGCTTTGTCCAGAATTCCTAAGCAAAGAACTTAAGTGGTATGGCTACTGTTATCTCTTTAATGAATACTGCAAGATTGATAAGGTAAGCTGTCCCTTGAACAAACTCATAGGATTGCATATCTAGCATAAACACATCTTGTGTCATTTCAGATAAATTCTATTTTGTCTTTGTCTGTGATGCTACATAAACTATTGGTGAAGTAAATGGGTCTAAAATTGTTTAAGTTTGACATAACCCACTCCACGTGCAGTTACCCTAGACCAGGAATGTTACACGCTAATGTTTTTCTTAACGAGTTATTTTTCTTTTTCTTGTTTATGTAGAGAAACCCACTAACTATAGTCTACCCTCTGCCAGTTGTTGTGTCTTTCGGCTTTTCCCAGTTAGGGTCGCCACAGCGGAACTCCGGTCCGCTAATGATTGGCAGTTGATTTTTTACGTGCCGAGTTGCCAGCCCTGACGCACAGACTTCAACGAAGGTACGCCCATTCACGCATGTCTCCATGCAGAAGACGCTCTAGCTGAGAATCAAACCGGACAGCGTCTTACTGTGAGGCAACATCGCTACTGCAGCACCACCACCGCGGATCTAGTAGTTATTGTATTTGTGGTTAAATAGGGGAGTTACCCTCTTATTTCTGTAGCACATTGGTTTATATATTTGTTTGCTTGTTTGCTATGAGTTTACAAAAATCTTTTCTGTGAGTGCATTTGTTACATCATGTGGCTGGAAAAAAAATTAATTGTTTACTACTAATATGTTTCATTCCCATTTTTTCCTTTCAGTTTTCTGAGAACAATACTTTATTATTGCATTTACCCTTTAAGGTCAAACTAAATTCATAATTAAATCCAAAGATTTGAAAAGTAAAGTAGTTTTTTTACTTGGATTAATCTGTTTTTCTTCTAACTAATGTAATTTCTGAAAGCAAAACAGCACTTTTTTATTGTACATCTTATTAACCTCTTGATTCCATTAATATGTTTATTTATCTTATTTGTTTGCCTTAACAGTATGTATTCATGAATGAAGAAGTTAGTGATATTTTAGAACTCACTAATAGTATCATGCAAACTGTCATTCTTTTGATAGTTACAATCTTTCCTAGAAACTATATTTTAATTATTTTATATCCTGCATTTTATTCAGGAAATCCTTCTGCTCTGTAGCAGTTAGAGACAGTGTACAGTATATTATCATTACTACACTATTGTATTCAAAATCACTGACACTTATTATTGTGGAAACAATTTTTAGTTCTGAGTTGTATTTATTTATTTATTTATTTATTTATTTATTTATGTTTGTCCTCTGCCTTGCAGGTGTTTTTAACAAATACTGTGCAATCAAAACCAACCCCAATGGCTGTGCAGCAGTGAACTTCCACATATCACTTCTAACATTCCATTACTGTTGGAAGTTATAAAAATCCCTATAGACAGGTAACTTATTACCTCTGTTCTTACAGTGCAAGGACGTTGCCTTTAATGCATCATAAGTTCTATTTTAATGCATTTCCAGGTTACACAGATGATGTGGTAAGAGCAATTCATCATAAAGCAACAAAAATGAATATACTGCAGCAATCATTCAGGTTGTATATTAACTGCTAGAGTCCTGATGACAGTCCGTATGTGCCACAGTTTTACATTTTTATATTGTAGTATTCACAGTATACATAGTACTGCAGAGAGGACTGCATGCAAGTGTGTAGCTATGCATGCTGTGTTGACTCAACAGTATAGTTTTTCTAAGCATTTCTAACAACCTGTATGACTCAAAGCTCACAGAATATTTAGATCTTTGTGAAGCAGTTTCTATTACATAGAGCTATATAAAACATACTTACCTGATAAGAATACACCTTTAAATATAACCTTTTTATATTTATAAGTGGCAACAGTTGAAAATAATAACAATGTGTAAATAGGTAACATTTTGAGGGATGAGTAAATTTTTTAAATGATAGGTGGGTGATAAGGGCAACATCATGATGTTTGAGCACAAAATATATATGTCTTCTTGCAACATATGTGAAGGTATGTTATGAGTTACACTATGCAGTGTAGTGTATCTCACAGAACAGTCTGCATTAAGACTAAAGTAGCAGAGAGGTTAGCAGTGGGAAAGCATACCTCTCAATCTCTAACTGCAAGACATTTGGGCAAAGCAAAAAATAATTGAGGGTATAAAGGCTCAAAATCAGGGACAGCTTTTAAATATTGATCTTATAAACTTATAAACTTGTTAGAATATCAGTTTTTTTCATTAGCAAATGTTTTCTGAAGGATGCGAAATCTGAAACAAAAGCGTTATTATTTATTGACTTCAAACCTCAATGATTTGCCATAAAACCAAAAATTTATGAGGAACAGCAAAAATATGAGGCAAAAATCTGGACATTCTACAAAAATGTGGACAGTTGAGAGGTATGAAGGAGAGAGAACAAGGTGTTGCACCTGTGCCAAAAGTGGCCCCAGTTCAGACATCACCCTGGGTGGTCAGAGGCTAATCTAAGAATCTTGGTATGAACAGTATTTTGCTTGAACTCTTTCCTCAGTGTCAATGGAGAGGAAAGTGAGGAATGAAGGGAAAAACAGACAGTAGTGGACATATCCTAATAGTGGGAGAAGGTACGTATCAGAACACTGGTACCTTGCCAACATTCATATCATTTCAAACTTCATTATCCCTGGGAGGGATCACCAAAGGGCAGTGGCGTAACTACGAGAGGCGAAGTGAGGCAATTGCCTCAGGGCGCCAAGCGGCAGGGGGCACTTTGGGCTGTGCTGGTAAACTCAGAACTGACAGCATTGCATACTAAATACTAAGAAAATACGTGCATCCTTGAGAATAATGCAAGCCATATGCAATGGAGTTTAGGAAAGGAGAAGTTTTGTTATTGTCTATTTATTTATTTTTGTTTCTTTTCAGATACAGTTCTAGAAAGACTGTGTCATTTTTTTTTGTAAATGAGAGTGGCCAGGAATGTGCTTTCAGAAATGTGATAATTGGCATTTTAAATGTTGCATGATGCTCTCACGGGACTTTTTCAGTGCGCGGGCTTCGGCTTCAGGTAGGTGTTTGGATTGTGGGCTTGCTTGCTGTTGTTCAGTCGCTTCGTGGATTGGTCTGTTTGTTCAGGTGCGCGGATCAGTCTGTAGCTTGCTTGTTCGGTCGGTCTGTCGCTTGGTCTCGCGGATTAGTCTGTGGCTTGCTGTTGGGTTGGTCGCTGGGCTAGGTAGGTGAAGGGCTGTGTGTTGATCTGTAGTATTCTGGTTTTAACACTGTGCTGGGAGATGTTAGGAATGTGCATATTTTTGTTGAACTGGACTTATCAGAGCTGGACAGTTCTGTGGTTACTCGTGCTCAACGTTGTACAGGTACCGAATATATTTGCGTTTAAGTACAACTTATTGTTCACTATTTTATGTGCCTTGTTAAGCTGAACAAATGGTACAGGATCGCTTAAAGAAGGCTCTCGAAGAAAGAATTTTAGGGGTTAGAAGAACAATGATTACTGCCTTTCTCTGTTATGTGGGACAGGTATGTATCGCATACGGAGGCGGATTGGGCACTCTAAATTGACCGTAAGTGTGAGAGAGTGCGTTTGAGTCTGTTGTGTGGAAGAGGTATTGCTGCAGGGCTAACCACCCTGCGGTGTAAATAAGCGATCTTACTTAAGTTACTTGAGCAGGTGGAAGAATTGTTTTCTACACTGTTATACTTAACTTCTGATGTGGTTCCAGCAGACTGGAAAACTAGCATAACAGCGGTCTGGATTTATAAGGTCTGGTCTGGAGACTCTCGAGGTTGATGAGTCTTTAATAAAGGATTTTTCTGTATTTAACTTGAGCTTCTGTCCTTTTGGCATGCTTTAGTACTGCTTTGCTTATTCGGTGTTTTTTACTTGTTCAGCTTGCTCGCCATCCTTTTTGCTTATCAGGTTGTTAATTCCACACTAATGCTTCTTTGGTAAATTTGAAACAGTTAAATGTGTTTGGTGGGTTGTATTTGTATTGCATGTTATAAAACCATAAGTACCTTAGCTAAGGGTATGCAGTCTAAACGATTAGATTCAACTGTCAATTTACATGTGCACTTTAACATGCTGTCACATCTCTGCAGTGCAACTCCATGTAGGCCGTATGCCTTTACTACAATATAGTATTGCTGCTTTCTTCTTTTTCTTTATTATACATTACAAAGGTAGTGGTTTGATGGGGTGGGTGACATTAGAGTGGGAGTTGCAAGGGCATAGCCAGTATGTTTTTAGGTGAGCTTTTAGTAAAGTTTTGAAGTGGGTGCATGATGGTATGGAGGTAATTGTGGGTGGGAGGGAGTTCCATAATTTGGCTATGGTGCAAGAGAATAGTGCTTCACCAGCAGAGTTATTCTGTCACAGATGGTCCCATGCAAAGCACTGGCTTGCCACACCTGCCCTGCTTCCTTCTACTGTGCTTGTAGCTTGCTGATATCATTGTGCATGTTGGTCTACCCTACTTGCTTTCCCTTCATTATTGTCTGTTACTGCCTGCTTTCTTGCATTTTCTCTCCCGATGACACTGTATTTATATACCATTTTTTCTTTTATTCCTGTCCTATGCTCTCACAACTATTAAACCCAAATCCCCAGATTTCCCATGCATTCCATAACATCCTAGGACAGTGGGACAGGAAGGGCAAGAGATATGGACTGCATCCATCATCAACTAGGGATTAGATTTTCCACATAATCAAAACATCTCCTCCTGCTGGCCAGAATGCACTGTACAATGCAATGTTTCTGGCTGTAGTAAAACAGCATGCTTCTACAGTCAATAATTGCAGCAAGAGTGCAGGTATACACCTCGGTGAGCTTGTATCTCCAGAGTCTGTAAGCATGCAACTCTGAGACTTTTCCAAGGGCCTGTTGAGAAGACACTCAAACTACACCCTTTCGTGGGATGGGTAAGCCAACATCAGCTACTCACTGTCATTCCTCCCCAGTTGACTCTTTCATTATCTGAGCAGGTAATTAAACTCAGGTTATCTGAAGTAAAGGGAGGGCTAAAAGCTCAGCGTCATGAAGCTGGCATCTCTCTGCTCTGTGTACCAACAGGTTTTCTTTTTTGAATGATTTAAAAAATACTTTTCATTGCTTCATGCTGTACTACTGTACATTTTATTTTTGTATTGTATTACTCTAGTTGTTATCACAGAACTGCAGTTTGCTCTAGTGTTCTGTTTTGAACAACTGAACTTTGTTATTTGGCATACGTTGTCATTTGAATTTATTTTTCATTGGGTTATTTACATTTGTCTAAGTCAATATTTTTGGCATAGTTGCTGTACTGTAGTTTCCTGCATTTTAAAAACTCAACTCTGTATATTTGCTACTTCAAATTCGGTGCATATATAGTGTGTGTGTGTGTGTGTGTGTGTGTGTGCGAGCATATATGCACGCTCGTACATGCGTATATGATCTTTCTTACATTTTTTTTTTGGAATAATAAAACTACATGTACATTTTTGTTTCTAGAATAATCAGAATTTCATCTCGATGGCTTGGGTTCCCGGGGCGGGGGGATGTTGGGGCGCCTAGGAAAAGTTTGCCTCAGGGCGCTTCTAACGTAGTTACGCCTCTGCCAAAGGGGGAACATTATGAAACAGATAAGCATATCGTACGGTACTATGTCACTTTTTCTGCTCTTGTGCTCCAAACAAATGGGGAGACAGTCAAGAAAACTGACAGCCCTAAGGAAGTGGACTGCAAGGAAAAAAATTAAAGAGACATGTCCCTGTTTATCCCATTTTCTGTCTTGCAGATCTAAGCAACCAAAATATTTTTCCATATAATTCAATGAATGAAGACATACAGCTTATTTTTAATTCATTTGGCACAATTCATTTTTAATACATTTGCAACTATCCATCCATTTCAAATTAGTATAGTGCTTTTTTATGTTACAGTCTCTTATATAACTTACTTATAATGCCCCTGCCAAGGTTTGAACCAGTGTAAGTGTGATCATGGATGACTGACAGCAGAAAATGGTAGGTTTCCACATTTCAAGCAATGACTGAAACATATGTAAATTCGGTGTGAAAATAAGATTGTTGTCAGTAAGTTATGTTTGGCCCAATACGAAAATGATTTAACACAAATGTGAAGCTAATTTGAAACCATTCCAAATACAGAAATTATGTGATCCATGCATTTATTACTTGTGTTCTGTGTAGTGCAAATAAAAGAGATCAGCACATTCTTGCTAAGCATAGAACTTTAACAGGGAAATTCAACAAAGCAGCCAAAAGAATCATACACAACAAATACATAATTTCAGAGTGTTATTCCAAGAGATAACATATGTTTGGTTCTCATGATATAGTGTGTGGCTACAGCAAGCAAAAGTTATGCAGTTCTTATCAAAATTATTTCTTAAATGATGTGTAATCCTTATTAACACAGTAATTAGTTTAAGTACTTGTTATTACATTAACTGGTTTCTATTTTATGAGCAAAAGAAAGTGTGTATCAAATAATATAGATACAGATATTGATATAAATACAGAAATAGATAAAAATATAGATCTAGATACAAATACAGATACAAATACAGATGCAAATATATATATATATATATATATATATATATAGACATAGCTATAGATACAAATACAGATACAGATCTAGTATCATTGTCTAATGCAGCAGAGAAAAGTGGGTACCTAAAGGTGTCATACACAGAACTCACAGTTATACCTTATCTCAAGACTCAAGTCAGGGAAATTATGAAAAGGGAAATTAAATTGGCATAAAGTCAAGGTGCAATGTTAAATAAAAGTTTCATTCAAGTAATTCCCACACACTGCAAACAGGAAAAATGTGCAACAAATTAAAAGGGGGATTCAGACCCCTGCACCCCACCATTGGTATCTGAGGAAAAACGTGCAACACATAGCAAAACAGTAAGCTGCCAAACATCATGATTCTTTTCCCACAGTTTCAACCGCATACATACACTAAAAATAAAGAATCCTTTGCAAAAATAGCTGTAAAAAATAAATATACAAAAAGCATTCCAAGGTAAACATAATAACAATGCATCGTGTGTGGTGAAACATTGAATGTAGTATTTCATTAAAATGCCATAGTGATTCTATGACCAACTTTTTGCTGTCATACTATGATGATTTTCTTGAACAAAATTGTATCTTGTAATAGAAAATATGTGCTTTGTTTCATTGATTGAACAATCAGCTGTTTGAAATAATTATTAGTTCTCTGTGATTAGTTCTCTGTGATGCAGTTTCCAAATGTGGCCACTGGTTTGGCTTACTTCAGTTATGCAATTTTTTGTCTTTACTGGATTATACTTTGCTGGATAATTAAATCAAAGCTCAAAGGGCTCAAGAATTCCACAATAAAATGAAAGCCCTTATCTCATCTGAATTAAAAGCTGAATGGCCAATCTTTCAGTCTAGATTATTTATAAAACTCAGCACTATAGGAATGTAAACCTTGTTTTTACAAGACTTGTACTGGAGATAAACATCCACTGCCACAGGTCAGTGGTCACTGTGCACCAGTTAATTGTAGGACTGTCTGGCCTCTTCCTTTAGAAGCTTTGCTGGACAATTGAGTTTAAATAATTGCTATGTAAACAATTATTATCAATGCAGGATGCAAAAGTTTCAAGTGATAGATGCATTATATAATGAAATAGTTTACAGTAGTCCACAATAAACTGCTTCCAAAAGTGACCAATGTGGCCAAAATGTGGCCAATAATTTGGCTTGCTCTAGTAATGCATTGTTTTATCTTTACTGGATTATCTCTTAAAGAACATTTTGGTTTAAGCAAGTATATTGAAAATCATTATTAGACTGATATGCATAATGTTCAAACTATGCCTATAGTATATGATAAATATTCAATATCAATCCCAAACATCTCCTTAGGGGTCAAAGTTGATATGTCCAACTCTAGATGTGTTGATAGAAAGTACTGAAATGTTTTTTTTTCTAAATATCCAAGGGATACTGTAAGTTAAGTGTTTCATTGCTTAAAATGACCCAAAAGGGCAGTTAGCCTAGTACTAATCTATCAACATTGAACCTTCAGTTTTCATATAGAAAAATTGACAGATTCACACATCTTTACAGTGTAAATGGTGGCTTCATAGAAGGCTGCTTGATCAAACCAAACTATAGCTGCAGTAGTTCATGCCTAAAGAAGATAAACATAAACACATGATTATACAGTGATTTTCTTGCAACTACTCTTATGTGCACACAGTTTGTCAGTCTACCTGTTTAACTGTCACATTACATCACAGCACAAACCAACTAGCTACAATTTTCATACATGTAAATTTCACAGTTTACATTTGCAATCAATACAAAATGAATATACTATCAAAAGGCATTACCTTCCATACATATCAACTGTATAGATTACATAAAACAATATTGCTGCAATTATGTTTTCATGGGTGGCTTTGCCACACAACCTCTGATATGGGGGCTCTACCCCCTCACCTGTGACTTATATATATATAACTTCTAAGGTCACACAGGTGTGATCAAAGTGAATCAGTAACATTTATGTTACTGTCAATAATCCATAAGTCAGCGTTGCATTGAATAAGTAAAACAACCATTGACAAAATGTGCAGTTAGAATCTATACTTGACAGAACAACCGTTGAACCAATTGATAGGGAACACTATATGCATATATAATTGTATATCACTGCTTAAAATGCAGGGGATAAAAATTGCCAGTACAGAAAATGAACACAAAACAAATGGATGTGAAATAAAGCTGAGCAGATGACAAGTTAGGGTCATTAACCAAAACTGTTTCTTTACAAAAAGGATTTTAAATACATGGAAATAGTCAGGCAAAAATAATAAAAATCAGCAAATGCAGAAAGCTCACATACAAAGATATTAGTAAAAAGGGAATATCATGAAAGCTACAAATCACCACTGTGAGCATTCTAAAGCTAGAAAAGGAAATGAGCAAACCAAATGTCCCAGGTGGCCAGCAGTGTTTATGTGTGTACACGTGCCTGACATTTTTACATGAAGTCAGCTGCAAAGGCACCACTAAAGAAGAACTGTTTTATCCATCCAAAGTAAATCCCTGACATACCATTCCTGAAACATCTGTGCGTACTGCTTATGTTCAGTAGCCTGCTGGCCAGAAACACTTTGAAATGCTGTTTGAACCATACTCCTGACACTAGGTCATCCCCTGAAGTAATGACTCAAATGACTCAAAAGAAACAAATGCATGACTGTTTACTATTTATAATATCTACTGATCTGGAGTCCTGTCTCCCTGAAGGGAAGTTTCAGTAACTAGATATACAGGGCTGAGTAGAAGCCCTAACAAAATAGGAGTGTCACAGCACATGTTGTACTTACCAGGAGGTTTATACATCTGAGAACAAATCCCAAAGCAGGTTTAACAGATATGTCTCTACAACAGCTACAGAGGATATTAAGAAATGCAAAACCTGCAGCAGAACTACACCACCTGAGCAGGATGTGGCCAGGTTATCTTAGAGACTAAGTATGGGTTACAGTGTGACCACACTTTTAGTATTAAAATTCACAGGAAATGCTGACTGTAAAACATAGCTCTTTCTTGGTGCAAAATGATATGCATTTTTTAGCTAATGATTGTGAATGGGGGTTACTATAGCAACTTATTCTGAGTCATCACCTGAGGACAGAGCTATTAGCTGAGCAGAGCGCTACAAAGCATGTGGTTGAAGAGCAAGCTTCTTGTGTTGTTGCAAGCTCCATGCTTCTACGAAAAAGTGATAAACTTCAAATAAATTTGAAGCAGACACATTTCTTTATTTTAATTTTTTATTTGTATATATACCAATGTATATAATTTTGTAATTTTGAAGACATTGTTAAATCATTGCATATTTCTATTGTTGTCTTGTCGTATATTTCAATAATTTTTGTTATTTTGTTTCTGAGTATTATTGTTACAACTGTTGCCACATTGCTGTGGACTGTACAACTCTGTTATTACATAGCTGAATTCTTTGACCACAAACCTCTTCATACAACAGCTTAAAACCTAAAGAATTGTTCTAGTAGGTTTACATTTCATAGCATGTTTAGCTTTGGTGAACAGTACATCTCATAACGTAGCATATGTGCAGTACTGCTTGAGTTGGCTTCCTTGCAATCCATATCACCAGGAAAAACATTAAAAAAATGTCAAAAATTAGTTATACCCTAAATGCAGTTTATATATTTCAAGTTTTTTTTTACCCCATCTTATTCAAACTTATCAATAGCATAAAAACACAGGGTCTGATTGAAAGCATTAGCTCAGACTTGAACTGAAGCCACTGTTCTCAAATAGGGACTACTATTCCTATTTTGTGTGATTTTAAGGTGGATTCCACCCACTGAACAGCTTCTAGATTCAATGTTCACTGTTTGGTTCTGCTAGATAGAGAGTAAAAGAGCTTTTAGGATTACCGTGGGATGTATGATATGTATACTTTGTACAAAACTCAGATCTATTATTCGCGTGTGTGTGTGTGTGTGTGTGTGTGTGTGTGTGTGTGTGTGTGTGTGTGCCCGCGTGCACTCTTCCTCTAACAAAGCAGTTCTAGGGGGGCTAAGAAGTTTAATCTTCCTCTTTTTATTTGTTTATTTGCGTATTTATTTATTGGATGCAGCATTTTAAGAAGAAAGGCTTATAGGGTGTAAAAAAACAATAACTTTGGGAATTGATGTTTTGCTGTGACTGAACAATGCAAAATAGAGAAGACCATCTGAATAATGAATGCCTCTAAGTGCTTCTGTACATGGGATAGAATATGAAACTTGGAAACTTACACAGCATTTTACTCAAATCATATAAAAACATCTGCCCTCTCCATCCCCAATACAGCAATGTAGTTCTGAGAACATTAGTTGAAATAATGAAATACTGAGAAAAAAGACTTAAGTGAGAAAGAATTAGTTTCTTCTGTATGCATGGCAAAAATATCATTGAACATAATTTAGTAAAGTAACATAATAGTTGTGATACATGAAGGGAAAACAAAGTAATTGACATCTTCTTACATCTGAGACTATATAACAAACAACCTTCTTCACTAAAAGGAATGACGCAGTATGTAAAAAGGGAGCAAAATACAGTGGATATAAAAAGTGCACACACCCCTGTTAAATGCAAGGTTTTTGTGATATAAAAATAAGACCACAATAAATAATTTCAAAACTTTTTCCACCTTTAATGGGACCTATAACCTGTACAATTCAATTGAAAAACAAATCGGTTAGGGGAAAAAATATAAAAAATAAAAAACTGGTTGCATAAGTGTGCACACCCTTAAACTAATACTTTGTTGAAGCACCTAGCATTCAGTCTTCTTGGGTACACACCTGCCATCAATTAAAGATACTCTAACTCCAAATATAGTTCAGCTGTCCTAGTAGGATTTTCTTGATATTTACTCAGTTGCCTGCTGCAACAACAGCTTACGAAGCATCAAAGGAATCTCATTGTTGAAAGGTATCAGTCAGGAGAAGGGTACAAAACAATTTCCACAGCAGTGGATATACCATGATGGAACACAGTGAAGACAGTCATCAAAAAGTGGATAAAATATGGGACAACAGTGACGCGTTGCAAAGAACTAGACGTCCCTCCAAAATTGATGAAAAGACAAGATGAAAACTGGTCAGGAGGTTGCTAAGAGACCTGCAGCAACACTAAAGGAGCTACAGGAATTTCTGGTAAGTACTGGTTGCATACTACATGTGACAACAATTTCCTATATTCTCCATATGTCTGGACTATGGAGTAGGGTTGCAAGATGGAAACCTTTTCTTAACAGAAAAACATCCAGGCCCAGCTAAAATTTGCAAAATAATATATCAAGACCCCAAAATCATGTGGGAAAATGTGTTATGATCTGATGAGACCAAGGTTGAACTTTATGGCCACAATTCCAAAAGGTATGTTTGGTGCAAAAACAACACTTCGCATCACCAAAGAACACCATCCCATGGTGAAGCATGGTGATGGCAGAATCATGCTTTGGGGTTGCTTTTCTTCAGCTGGAACTGGGGCTTTAGTCAAGGTGGAGGGAATTATGAACAGTTCCAAATACCAGTCACTTTTGGCCCAAAACCTTCAGGTATTTTCTAGAAAGCTGAAAATGAAGAGGAATTTCACCTTTCAACATGACAATGACCCCAAGCATACATTAAAATCAACAAAAGAATGGCTTCACCAGAAGAAAATTAAAGTATTGGAATGCCCCAGCCAGAGGCCAGACCTAAATCCAATAGAAAATTTGTGGGGTGACCTGAAAAGGACTGTGCACAAGAGATGCCCTCGCCATCTGACAAATTTGGAGCACTTTTGCAGGGAAGAATGGGCAAATATTGCCAAATCAAGATGTGCCATGCTGACAGACTCCTACCAAAAAAGACTGAATGCCGTAATGAAATCAAAAGGTCCTTCAACAAAGTATTAGTCTAAGGGTGTATGCACGTATGCAACCAGCTTATTGAACATTTTTTATTTTTTATATTTTTCCCCTAACAGATTTGTTTGTTTTCAATTGAATTGTACAGGATATAGGTCACATTAAAGGTGGGAAAAGTTTTGAAATGATTTATTGTGGTCTCATTTTTTTTATTACAAAAACCTGGCATTTTAACAGGGGTATGTACACTTTTTATATCCACTGTAGGTGACTTCATAAACTTTAGACTGAAAGCCCAAACTGCCATAGAAAGAAGGGCATGTCAGTTTAATGTTTCTCGGTTACACAGCAAAAGAGTTATGAATTTATACTTTAAAATGTCATTGGATAGTAAGGTTAGTAAAAAGACATTTGGAGAGTTAAAATGAGTGATATGGATCATAATGTGTGACTGCTAGGATGTATATGTTGTTAAGACAGATTAATGTTTTTATAAAAATATGTGTAAATACATATTTTCTCATCAAAATCTACTTTACTTTTAATGATGTTATGTTATTATGTGCACTAGACATCTTTTCCAGGTATATACCACAGCACACATGACAACTCATTTGCAACCTTATATTCCATCAGGGCACATTGAACCTAACAGTATGGCTCTTAGCAAGTCATTAAAACAGCCAGGGTACTTGAGTTAATGTTAAAAGGATGAGCTTGTGTCCAACCAATTTATTCACTTACAGATGAACATATATAATTCATGCACCTATATAATAAATAAATAAATAAGTGATACTACCTCCAGGGTTAAGGGAGACTAAAAAACTGTTTTTAATGAATTCATATGCATGTTTATCCATAAGAAACTCTTGGAAGGAGTGGTCAGCCCAAAATAATATACATTATTTATCGATTGATTGATTGATTCATACATTCATTAATTCATTCATTCATTTGTTTGATTGTTTATTTATTTATTTATTTATTTATTTATTTATTTGTTTGTTTATGTATGTTTGTTTTTATTTATCTTTTGTTAACCAAATTAGTCCCAATAAGCTAGGAGCCTCTTTTCAGGGGAGACCCAAGGTGGTATTTATACTACTAGGAGAAATATGGCCAGAGCATGGGAAACTTCCCCTAGTCTTTGGAGCTGCTAGATGGTGGCAGAAGGTTCCTACAGAAGCAGCAGCATGGAAGAGTAAACAAAAACTATGGAGAATTTGGAGGTGGAAAGTGAGAATTTGGAGAAAAATGTGTTCATTATGGAGCAAGACAGAGGGTAAAGGAGCTTTTAGGGTTACAACGGGATGCATGATATGTGCAATACATACAAAACAGTAACAGATGTGAAATCTGTTCTTCCTGTGGCTGTGTAAGCTCTTACTCTGACAAAGTAGCACTAGGGGGAATGAGAAATTAAATTTCTTAAAAATAAGAAAACAAAAATGTTAGAAATGAGCACCATTTTGCTGTCTCTATGGATAAGTAAGTAACTAAGTCTGTTGAAGTGGTGCAGATGACAGAACTTGCATCAGAAGGGCTTGCAGATCATGTCCTATTAAAAATAATTGAGCAGAATGATCCTGGTGACAGTTCTGCTGTTTCATGGGGTGAGATGGCAGATAACTTTTTTAGAAGTGCTGAGAATGGTAATGTAGAAAAGGAACCACATGATGTGTTAGCAGAGAATGCAGCAGTTAAAACTTATGCAGCAATGACAGACAGCAAAAGGGGAAAGCTGCAACCAACTGAGAAGGTGTCTTGTTTTGTGGCAGCAAATAATGTAGTAACTAAAACATATGCAAGAGAGACAGTAAGCAAAAAAGGACAGCAGAAACAAACTGTAAGTAAAAAGAAGAGAAGACCAACTAGGAGAAAAATAAAAAAGGTGAGAATTATAGACAGATACAATATATGGGACAATTTGGTAGCTGTTTATGGTCTGAAAGATCAAGAAATTCAGTATTGTATCCATACTGGAATAGAGACTTTTTGCGCTTAACATTTGAAACTGACAGACTGATTTTGAAATTTCTGGAATTGTGTAACAAAACGGACTTTTATCCATGGAGCAATTATTTGTTTTCTGATAGTAACTTAAATGTTAAAAAAAATGTCACCTTGCAGTTTAGAACCGATGAGCTGGAAGAAGACAATGTTAACAAATGCATGCAGGGTCTGCGTGAAATAATATTGTGAAAGTTAGAGACGAGAGAAACTTATGGAATGGAAGGTGGAGGGTGAAAGTTGTTTTGAAATGTAAAAAATAAATAAATAAATACTGTAAAACACTTCCCAAGTGTTCTTTTGTGGTTGGGCATAGAGAGACCTTAAGATATGCCGACCAGCCTAAATCATGTTTCTTCTGTACGGGCTTTTCTCATTTAATTAGAGACAAGCTGCAATGTAACTAGTGTGGGGAGAAAGGACATACAGCAAGAAGGTGTGTAGCTGAATGCAGGTTGCGTATGAAGGACACTTTTGGAGGGATAGTCAAGAACAAACAGTAAATAATGAAAAAGAAGGGAAAAGGAAGGAAACATACACAAGGAAGGAGAAGAAGCTGGGTTAGAGGGTGAACTAGGTGAAGAAGAAACTGTAGAAGAAAAACATATGGAGGGAAAATATGAAGAGAGAAATTGCATGGAGAAGAGACTGATGCTAATATTTTTTTAAGTTCTGACCAGTTAAAATTCTGATTCTGTAGATCAAGTATAAAGAACGAATGAGAAATTATTGGATGAAATTGGATAGTAGGAAGTACTGCAGTTATGGAAGGATCATAAAACCATTAAAGACTTGTATAAAAACTGGACTGAATAATGGATTGAATTTAAAAAGATGTATAAAAAGTGTTATTTTCAATGGCAGGATGAGGTAAGAAAGGAGGAGAAAGTGAAGTATAGGAAAATGTATGGAACTATATTAGTAAATTAAGAAAATATATGGGAGTGTTATGATATGGAAAAACAAACATATAAAGGAACATGAGTACAAAATGAAAGCAATACTGTTTAGGCAAAGACGCTATTTACAATGGAGAATGGATGAGGTATCTGCATATTTTGGTAAAATAGTAAATGAGGATGCTAGTATAATGAGGTACATGAAAAATGTAAAAGGTAAGTTACAAAGAACATGAGAGCAAATTATGAGTATTGTAATACAGCAAGTGGAAAATATTATAAGAGTAAATAGAAGGAAAATAAGAGAGAATGGAGAGTTAAAAAATCCAGAAAGAGTTAGGAAAGAATTTGAAAAAAAAATTGTGAAGTGGATGAAGTACTAAGGAAAGTAAATGTTGATTTATTATCAGGCCCAGATGGCAATAGGGTATGGAAGGTACAAGGAATTGATTGGTGAAGTGAGTATTTTGTAAATCTCCTAAATGAATGGTTAAAGTAATGATTTGTTTATGAAGAGTTATGTAGTGTATATTAAAATTTACATGGAATAAAGATGAGAAGAATAAAATAAAAAAACGGAGACCCATCACACTAAATAACACCGATTATATTTTTTACTAGAATAATATAGAGGAGAATGGAAGGAAGGATGAGTGATATTATAGAAGGAAACATATAAATGGTATAAAAAGGTAGGGATGCCAAGAATTGTTATTGGTTGTGACCAAAATTGTGGATGCTATGATAAGTAAAAGGGAGGATGTCAAAATTATGATAGTTGATATTAGCGAGGTATTTGATACAATAGGACATGATGCTTTGTGGGATGTTATGTAGAAGTATGGAAAGGTAATAGAATCAGGAGAGTGTATATGTCAGCATATAAAAATAATAAAGTGAGAATGTTAGTGAATGGGTGGTTGAATAAAATATGCATGAAGAGTAGTATAAAACAAGGATGTCCCATGAGTGGACTATTGTTTATTTTGGTAATGAATGTGATAGTGAGTGAAGTAAATTATAAAATGAAAGATGCTAGATGTGTAATGCAAAAGGAGGGTGTGATTCCACTAGTTTTGACATATGCAGACAATATAGTTGTATTTGCTAATAACAAAATATAAATGAGTAAAGTGTTGGTTTGTCTGAATGGATGTTTAAAGGAAATGGGGATGACTCTGAGTAAAGATAAAAGTAAGGGTTTAAGTGATGTGGTGAAAATCTGCGGTGTGTATTTTTCAATGAAGGAAGTGCCTCTGCTAGAGATGCAATCTGGAAAAATTATGTAGTTATGATGCAATAGGAGGGTTTTATAAAGGAAATCAAAGAAATATGTCTTCTTTTGGGGGGTGTATAGATAATAGAGTATCAGGATTTCCTATGGAGAGTAGTAATAAATAAGTTTTTCCTAAGGAGAGTATTAATAAAGAAGTTACCAGTAAAGGGAATATACCATATTAAAAGAAAGGTGCATGTGGCTCTGAGAGATTGGGATTTCTTAAAGTGTAGCATGTCCAACAGCTCTGGGTTTGACATGGCCTTGTATGTTAAGCAGAGATCGCCTCTGAGTAGGCGATATGCACAGAGTATAGCTGAAGTTTTTAAAGCGGTCAACATAGGGCATCTGCTTTAGACCTGTGATTCTTTATGTAATATTTTAGCCAGGAATTCATGATTTACTACCTGTTAGGTTGGTGCACTGGTCTGGAGGCCCTTTTTAGGCAAACAAAAACAACATGAAGTAGGTATGGTAATATATATATATATATATATATATATATATATATATATATATATATATATATATATAATTTATATATATATATATTATTTATATATTACATATATGTATATATATATATATAATATATACATTATACATATATATATGTGTGTGTGTCTGTGTGTGTGTGCGTGTGTGTGTGTGTGTGTGTGTGTGTGTGTGTGTGTGTGTGTGTGTGTATATATATATATAGATATATATATATATATATATATATATATATATATATATTTATATATATATATATATATATATATATATATATATATATATATATATATATATATATATATGAGCACTACAGAATCCTGAAAGCCCAAAATCCTGAAGACCAAAATCTGGAGACCAAGATCTTGAAAGTTCAAAATACTGAAAACTCAAAATACTGAAACTCAAAATCCTGAAAACACACAGGATACCAACACTTACTATATTCCAGCACAAGTACATACAGAAACATATTACCCTTTGTTAGAAAAATATGTATTAATGTGTGTATTAGCAATATGCTTAGTGCATTTAGAGCTTGAAAGGGGTTAACACATTTATTCTATTTCATACTGCATAAATCTGTACAAACTGCAGTTGCTTTCTGAACTTGTATTGTTAGCTAAAATCTTGCTTGTGCCTTGAAATTTACTGAGAAGCAGGTGATTTCTGCTTATGTTAGGAAAATAATGAATAGAACAATACTACTTGCATGAAACTTAGACAAGAAGTTCCGCTGTGCTATGAGAAAATACACAGCTGTAGAAGTTACAGATAATTAGCCTGCTTGAAAATATGAACTGCAATCAGCATTTGCTTGTATCTGAATTAGAAAAGTACCTTGAAATGTAACACTGTACAATAGACGCTTGTAAACGGATTAATGGTCACCAAGGCCAGGTTGTTTTTCTCAAAAGTTTCTCACAAATCTAGTCATGTCAGCAGAAAATCTGAGTAACATCTGCTGTAGAACAAAACTGAAAGTTGTGTTTGATTATGTCAGCTTAGAAGGCCATGTCTTGTAAAATAGTATAAGAATGAACATACTTCCTGTTAGTAGTTAGACAAATCCTTGTATTTGCATGTTTTTGTCTCCTTGCGGCAAGTAAATTAAAAGTGCCTTAACTGAACCTTATGTGTATTGGTCTTTGAAGAGTTTTCCCTTGACACCCTTCAACGATACACAGGGAGGCAAGCCCCCCTGCACACTCCCTGCTACTTAAATATATCAACTCCGAGATTGCACTTTACTGCAATCTTGGAGTTGATATATTTAAGTAGCAGGGGGTGTGTGGGACGCAGGGGGGCTTGCCCCCCTTATTTTAGTGGAAGGGTAATATGTTTCTCTATGTACTTGTGATGGAATATTGCAACTGTTGGTATCCTGTGTGTTTTCAGTATTTTGAGTTTTCAGTATTTTGAACTTTCAAGATTTTGGTCTCAGGATTTTGGGCTTTCAGGATTCTGCAGCGCTCCTTCCTCTTTCTCTCACCTCTCTCTCTCTGTATGTTGTTGTATCTTTCGGCTTTTCCCGGTTAGGGGTCGCCACAGCAGAACTCCGGTCCGCTAATGATTGGTAGTTGATTTTTATGTGCCGAGTTACCAGCCCTGACGACAACCTTCAATGAAGGTACGCCCATTCACGCATGTATATATATATATATATATATATATATATATATATATATATATATGTCTACTTCAGAAGACTGACAAACTAAAAGACTGAAAATTCAGTATATTGAACATATTTTAACACAGGGGACAAGCTCCTTGCACCCCTCATGTGGGGGCTGCCCCCACACACACACACACACATACCTCCTACTAACTATATATACCAACTCCAAGATCTCACAACAGTGGAGAAAGGGAAAATTCCATCATTCAGTATTTTGAATGTTCAGTCTTTTGGTTTTTCAGTCTTCTGAGGTAGACTCACACACACACACACACACACACACACACACACACACACACACACACACACACATACAAACAAACATAATGCATAGGAGTCATATAGGGTTTATATAGGGGTCAGTGCTGGGCCCCCTATTGTTTGTTATATACTTCTCAGAAGTTCAGGTAAAAACTAAGGTGTTGTAGCTGACCAGTTTTCAGACAACTGCAAACTAGGTGCAATTATTGAATCCCCAAATGTCAGTATAATCCAGGAGGGTCTCACTCAGACCAATGACTGGTGCATTAGTCATGATCTCAAACTGAATGCAAAGAAATGCATCATTATTCTCTTCAGCACAAACAATGTCCGTTCACACTATCAAATCAACAACAATAACCTAAGTACACGTGAAGTGATAAGGAACCTGGGATCACAAGTTGACTGTGACCTTAACTTTGACCACTACATGTCTGCCGTAGTAAGGAAAGCATTCCATATACCACACTTGATTAGTAAAGGCATTACATTGAGAGCAAAAGAAGTTATAACTCTCCCTATACTTGGCACTTATCCAGCCCATAATTGAGTGTAACACCCCTTTTGGCATGTACCGCACTAAGCACCTGCAGCAATTAGAGAGACCTCAGAGGTTTCTAACAAAGAAGATCAAGGGGTTCCAGCATGTAATTTATACAGTCTGACTAAAGTGTCTGTCAGTACCTCCGTATCATATAGACTTCTTAGGGGAACCTTATGCCTGGCCTACAGAGCAATCCAAGAGCAAACCTAATGAACTTGCTGCATATCTGTAAATCAAATGGGTCTAGGGCTACCTGTTTCAGGGACTTAAATATGGCCTGTGACTTAAATAGGACATGTTGGAGGGACAGATTTATCTCCAGTGACTGCCACACCTTTGGAACAGGCTACTAATTCATGTGAAACAGAGCACCTCACGACACTGTTCAAAAGGAACCTGGACATGTGGATGGGGCACCGTAAATTCTTACCAGGGATAGAGCCCACAGCCCTCCTGGACATGGGCAGTCATCACTAAATGCAATCTTGGGTATTGACTAGTACTTCTATGGTATTACATTGGGTTGAAAAGGCTAGACTTAAAATGACCTTCTGGTCGATAGCCTAGTAATCTCCTATGATTCTATGATCCTATATAAATATATATATACCAATATGATTGTGTGTAAATATTATAAGAACAAGAAGAAAATATGTGAGAAGGGTAGATAATGACTTATTTCCCAAAATATGGATTATTTGGAATGAAAGATTGCATGAAATTTTCTTTAATGGAAAATGGATTTTGGCAGATATATTGTGAAAAATAAATTATGGTTGTGGAATGAGTGGAGTCAATTATGGAAGAATAACAAAGAGGATGTTATATGAAAAATTATATGTAGTAAAAAACAGAAATGTGTATATATGTGCCTGTAAATAAACAATGTTTTTTATGTTGTGTTAAATAAAAGACCCTTATTCTTTTCAGTAGGTGTCATGGGATTTTTTACATCCATCTGAGCTACAATCAACTCAAGTACAGGGACCTCAGTTTAACATCTCATCTGAAGGGTTATACACTCAGTAGTGCAGCACCCCCCTTACGCTGCCTTGCCATGTCTGCAATCCATCTAGCTGCTCTGAGAATAGAACCGACAGCACTGTACACCAAAGGTGAGTGCGCTAAGTGTTGTACCACTGGACTGCATATTTAAAGAATTAGCTCAAGATATGGCATCGTTAGATAACCATGAATGTTCTAATTCAAGAGAAACATTGTTCAGGTAGCTTACAGAAAAGGCAGAAAAAATTTCTCTTTAGACAGAATTAGAAAAAGTATGCATTTGCATTTTTACCTGTAGGTAGCATACCTCTCAGGTGAACCTCATTACGAGGAGCATTACCTCATTAGGGGTCTTAAAAGTTCATGTTCCTCTAAGTTCCTTAAGGTTCCACTTTGAAAGAGTCTGTCACACATTCAGTGTTAGGAATTTTTTAAGTGAAATCCATGGTAAATAGAAATTAATCATATTAATTAATTAAAGGATCTTCTTTATAAGTAAAACCAGCATATTTTAACCATCCGATGACCTTCCTAGTTGAAGTTGTTGTTAAGCCATTAGTATGTGTTCCACATTTTGCCCATTTGTTCCACATTATGAAGGCGAGTGTTCCTCATTTGGAAATGGAAGGTTGAGAGCTATGGTAGGTAGTCTTCATATATGTGTGGGTATATGCATGTGTGTTTGTGTGTCAGTGTGTAGGAATGTGGCTTTTTTGTGTTTAATGAATGAAACTTCTGGTACTTTAGTTTTTCAGAACACATTTTGGAATGTGATGAAGCTGCAAGTCCCAAACACCCCAGTATAAGATACTTACCAACATTTATATATTTACTTTGGTTGAACGTTCTTATTCCCTAAGACCAAACCTCTTTGAAGTTCTAAGCTGCTCTTTAAGTCTGCTCTTTTTCTATAAGTGAATCGAAGGACATCCTTACATTTATAATCAGATCTATTTCTTGTTTGTAAAATACAGCAGAGTTTTTTTTTCTTTTTCTCAAAATGACATAAAATAGACTTATTGTTGTTTGTAGAAAAATCTAGGACCATACTATTTATATACATATTCATAGACTCTTCACTATATTGTGGTTTTACACTTAATGGGTTTACCAAAATGAGGAGGAACCCTGATCCTTCCTTTGCTAACAACATCACAAATACAGTTATCAGAACTACTACTTATCCAATCATCCATCCCCACTCAATAAAATTACAAAATTTTACACCAATAACATCCACTTCCTCAATTAGCCCCTCCCACTTACTGAGCATTCTAGTCTCATCCAGCAATAAGCCTTAACCTGTAAAGCTAACCTGTTATTTCCTTCTTCCCTGCTATAATATGCTAATTCTAAACATTTTCTGTTATTTCTCCTGACTGTGCTTACATACACACATCCTCATCACAGTACATACCTGCAAGTACTGAGCTACCTTCATCTACCTCAATTAAATATGAAACTGCTTTTGAACATTGAAATATCTTTATAACCCCAACCCTTTTTACTCCTTCCTATGTCCACCTGTTCAAAAAAAAAACATATGTACCCCAGCTGCAATTCTAATGCAAGTCAGTCATCCTGTCAAAACCTAAATATAAGTGGCTACACACACACAACAACTTCACTTTCTAAAACTTTAACTCTCAGGTGATATCCATCCCAACTGGCAGGGACCCCATTCCACAGCCTCTCCTTTCACTCTCTCTCTCACCCATCATCATATTCGGTAGGGGCATATCCACCACAGAAATATCTGCCCAGCAAACTCTCAGATGCAAATGTCTGGATGGTTGCCAGTGCCTACCTGATATGGTTTACTATCAAAAGTTTGGAAACTTATCTTAACGTTGTTCATAGGTTGAGTGTAAGGTGCAAAAGTTTAAAATTGTAAGGAAATTCTGTCACCTCTGAAATGTTGACATAGCTTGCATTCATGGTTTTGAGTGTCGCTGTCTACAACTGGATGGCGCTGGTGCAGATCAGGAAAATTACCATTTTCCTCAGAAATGTAGTGTGATCTTTGAGTTAGAGATACGCATAATTAGCGGGGGTGTGGGGTGTGCTGAAGGGCTTCCTGCACCTGAAACAAGTAAAAACATTTGTGACAATTGATCTTTTTTTGCAGAAGATGAACAATTCAAGGAAATGCTGAATGTCAATTCCTAACTTTCCAAACATTAAACATGCTGAACACTGAACAAAACAGTTTCCTGCCTTATTTTTTGACTATTACATTAAACACTAATACGGGTTTCACTGTTTTTATAGTAAACCACCTCATATAATATGTAGCCACAGAAACATGGCTAAAACAATAAATTCATGATAGAAAAGGAAGTGGTTCCTGCAGACTATAACATCCATAGACTTGAGAGAACAAAGAAAAAAGCAGAGTGTTATTGTACCCATCATGTACAAACAAACTCAACTTCCCAACTACAGGATAAACTAAACATAAAATGATAATTATTGGCAGGAGTATATACCCCCACCCCCAGAAAGCCGACATTGACACAACCAAAAGGAACTCCTCTCCATGGGTTTCCTCATCTACCTGTCAAAGAAACCATCATAATGGGAGATTTTAATATTGATTGGCAAACAGTAAAAAATATATCCTCAATAAGAAGCATTAACCTCTATGAATTTACTCAACTTATATTTACTATAACAGGATACAAAAAAGCAGCAGGCCAAAGGAAACACGGTTGACTGGGTCCTCATAAATTTTCCAGAAAAAATTAAGTCCACTGGCTCCCTGCACGTGACAATCTAGTGACCACCTACCCACCTGTATTGTAATGTAGCGGGAGTGTCCATCCACCCAAAAACACACCACATCAATCAATCTCCACAACTAGCTTTGATAAAGCTACCTTCTGATACCTAAAATCAGTCAATTTTGCAACTATTCAAAACAACTTTTCACTAGATGAAGATGTATTCATCTTCAAAAGTACCTTTTCCTAAATATAACTCCAACAACCATGCCCCTGTTAGAAATAAAAGGAAGTTAAATTCAACCCAGCTCCTTAGTTAAAGAGAAACAAACAAAGCTACTAATGACAAGAGAGACAAAAGTCTGGAATCACTTTAAAAAGAAAACAAAAATGACTCCAATCTCCAGATTTAGACGAAAGCTTAAAAATCAGGCTAAAATAAGATCAGTTCAGATAAAAGCTCATACTACCCCGAGTCCAAGCAAAATACCGAAGTCAAACTAACCCTAAAATATTCTGTGGTCATCAATAAACAAGCTCATCCACCTTGGACGTACAGCTAACCAATTCAAACAACAACCAGCTTCACAAAAGTATAAACTTGCCAATTCAATATCTTCTCCCACATTCAAACAGCTGCCTCTCATCACTCTGCCAAAAACATAGCTACCTCTATACATATACAAGAGTCTGTTCAAGAACCAAATATATCCTCAAACCTATGCATGCCTCCTTCATCAAAAAACTTCCCCTCAAACTTAAAACCTACCACTCTTGCCCCAGCTAACCTTCCTCCTGAACATATTAAACCAAGGAGCAGATGCATGAGCCTGCTCAGTAAGTATTCTAATCAATTGCTCCATCAAAGAGGCTGTGTCCCTCTGCTTTGGAAGAAATCCTATGTTTTGCTACTTCACAAGGGTGGGCACTCCTCGCCTTCACCAACTATAGTCCCTTGGCTAACCTCTCATCCCAGCCAATCCTATAGAAATACATCCATCCCCAACTACTAAAATCTATACTAAGAAATTAATTTTACTTTCTCTACCTAACATGGCTTTCTCCCACATCACAGTACCAACACTACACTCCTCAATTTCTGTACTCACACACATTAGCTTCAGCACTGTAACACTGGTAAAGCTAGTAACATCAGCAGTGTTCCTTGACCTGTCAAAGCCTTTGATATGGTGTCCCATTCTAAATTTCTCAACAGACTCTTCTCCACCTGGAATAGATAGTCCATCCCTGTCAAAACTGGTTCTCCATTTACTTATCTGACAGACACCAGACAGTCTAAAATGGACTACAGAACATTCCTTTGTCCATACGTATTTCCTATATCTGTATAAGGTTCTGCTGAAGTTTCCATCCGGGACCCATCCTGTTTTAATATTTTATTAATGACCTACAAGACTCAATCCGCGGTGGTGATGCGGGTGCTGTGGTAGCGTTTGTCTCGCCTCACAGTAGGGCGCTGTCCACCAGACAGTCAAATGGACTACAGACATTTATTCCTTTGTCCTTCCTATATCTGTATGAGTTCTGCAGACACCAAGGCAGTCAAATGGACTACAGACATTTATTCCTTTGTCCTTCCCTATATCTGCTTATGAGTCCTGCAAAGTTTCCATCTGAGGACCCATCCTGTTTAATATTTTTTATTAATGACCTGCAAAACTCAATCCAGCGGTGGTAAGTTACTGCTGGTAGTGTTGTTGCCTCACAGTAAGTAGCTGTCCGGTTCGATTCTCAGCTAGGGCGTCTTCCTGCGTGGGAAGCATGCGTGAATGGGCGTACGCGCCGTTGAAGGTTGTGCGTCAGGGCTGGTAGCTTCGGCGCGTAAAATCAACTACCAATCATTGGCGGACTGGGTTCTGCTGGCCGGCGACCTAACTGCCGAGGAAAAGCCGAAGACACAACAACAACAAAAATGACCTACAAAACTCAACCAAAAAATGCCCTGTGGTACAATATGCAGAATGATTCAACATTCATCCTGTTTCAGCTAAACTATTGGAAAGTTTCAGCAACTAACATAGGAATCTCTCCTGTCTGTACAGGCTTGGCTTATATCACTCCCAGTTTTCTATTAGAACCCTTCAATAAACTTCTTCTCTACTCTCTAAAACACTCCAAGAGAACAAACCCAGTTTTCACCATTTATGTCATTCAATAACACAGTTAAAAACCATTTCCACTCAAAGCTTTCAAGTAGTAATTGTTGAAAATGTGAAATCTGATCTCCATGTAAAAAAAAGCGTTAATAAAACACATTAAAGTATTGATCTCTCCTCTGCAGAATTAACTCATTTTGACTGAAAAAAGCAAAGTTTGTACAGACCACAGGAAACATACTTCCAACCTTTCAGTATAGCAGGGACCCCATGCTTATCAATCTACAAACCACCCAAATGAACCTACTAGAAGAATGCTATAATATAACTTCAAGGTTTTGCAGTTAACCTACCATACAGGTCACACCACTGTTTAGCCCTAAAAGCCCTCTGGTTTAAGGAACTCCTCCACTGCTTGTCTTGCACTTTCAAGTGGTATGACATACTCTAACCCACAACCCCTGCAAATGCCCCAAGTTTAGCCATGTTCCCAAACAGAACCCTATGATTGATTAATAAAAGACTTGTTGTGTGTGACCAAATTGACTTACTCAATAGGAGACACTTTGTTTTTCATGTCAAGTCTCAAAAATGTGGAATACCATGCCATTCCCTATAAGAACTGGAGACTCTTCACATAGAACCTTTAAAAAGTCCAAAAAAATGCATCTCATGGACAATGTCGCCTTGCTCTTGCTCCATCCCTGGCTATAATACTATTGTATTCTCCACTTAGTCCTAAATTAACTACTCCAACAAGTTGTGGTATTCCATGCTTTCTCATTACTACATCACATCTCATCTCTCTAGCTATTTTAAATCCATGCTCCTACCTATCTTATTCTGCTCTAGGTCTATAATCTTGCTCAGTTCACTATACAAGGCAGACTGCATTACTTAATATTAAGTTTTTGTTGAATGTATGCTACTCATATGTATTCATAAATTAACAACAAACACACCAATGTGGAAAAAGGACTCTGTTCACCAAAATACAGACATATATAAATATTTGAACTTACTGTTTATTTTTCTCTTTCTGCACAACTGTTTGAAATTTGTATAAGTAAAACGTCATTGTTTTGTGTAAGAGATTCATGTAATGATGCGTTTTCCTTGGGTCACTGCTGAAAAGAGACTCTGCCCAGTTGGATCATCTCAGTAAACAAATGTAAATAAATAAATAATAAATAGAGTGATCCAGTCAGTTCTGTAGGATGATGCCTATGAATAAACATTTGTTTTAGAACTTCAGTCCTCGCTTGCAAGAAAATACATTCCATCCATCCATCACTCCTTTCCCCATTTTGGACATGTGTGGGGTCAGGGTGTCACATCAAGCAGTGACAATAATCTAAAGCCAATGGTCACACTGACTGGATTAGATAACCCTGCCATACTTGGTGTTCTTCCATACAACATACATGCGCACACTTACACCTATGGCCAATTTAGAATGTTCAATCCACCTATTGCAGATCTTTGGAATGCGGGAGGAAAGTAGGTAACCAGAGAAACCACTTCACAAATATAAAGGAGGAGAATACAGACTACACACAAAGACACCCTAGCCAAGAAGTCAAACCAGAGCACTTTTGCTATGAGGCAACAACACTACCTGCTATGCCACTGTACTTGCCCTTGCCAAAACACGCTCGTTATCAGACATTAGCTTCAAGCATTAATTCAGCTTCACAACATTCTTTCTTCTTCATCTTGTATGGGCAGTTGCTTTAAACCATTCACAAAGTTTTTTTTTCCCTAAAGCGAAGTAGATTCAAAGCAACCTTTTATGTTATTCTTACTGCTAGTTATATAAAAAAAAAAAAACTGATGTAATACAAAATGCAAATGTTAATCTCTAAATAAATCCATGCTGCTAATTCAAAAACAGCAACAAAAAATCTTTTAACTCTTTTTCATTACCATCAAAATAATAAAAATATCATCCAGAAACCTAGAAATACATATGTATATAATCATGGAGCAGCCCTGTTAAATACACATTTTTTTACAGTAAGAAAGGACTAGATTTTCAAGCATCACTGTGGATGCGAGTCTCACAGCAGCAACACCAGATTCCATTTAAAAAACCTTGCCTTCATATAAAAATAAATTATTTTATAATACTATCGGTCATAAAATAACAAAATGCTAAACCTGTATAAAGTAATCCAATGCAGCTCAAATAATGGCAGTCAATGAAACTCCAGCACAAATACTTAACAGGCTGGGGTAAAAACTTCTTTATTCAAGCCAAATAAAACAAAAATAAAAGTAAACCACTTAGCTTTCCGCCTACAAAACAAATCAGGCATCATCAGAGTGGTGAAAACTATTGTTAACAGACCAACTGTTATAAGTAACTTCAAAAAATCCCACCCTTTATAACCAACTATCAATACGCCAGTTCTGACCGGATGATGTTAAAAGTCAAACCTTTTTTAAAAAAGCAGAACGTATTGTTAAAACACTCTTACAACTTCGCAAAACTTTAAGAAACCTTTGTTTGTAAACTAGCATATTTATGCGCACAAAACTTTTTTATAAAGTTAAAAATATCTTAGTAAATAAAGAACACAATGAAAACTATTGCAGTAGAAAAAAATTAATTTAAGCAAAAAATGTGTGTATACTTAAATATGTTTATATTGGAATGAAATGAATAAGGAAAAAAATCAAAGTAAATTAAAAGTAAATGTTAATTATTAAATAAGCTCTCAAAATAAACATCCATGCATAAAGAGTGTATTTGGCAATATAGTTCATATAAAAAAGAGATCTATATTTTAAAATACTTGCCATAGAAATATTCTCCCATTAATCCTACCTGAGGTCTGAATGCATTTAGTCTCAGTTGCCACGGTGTCTCCTCTCATCTCTAATAAAATCTTAAAATCACCACGTCTATCATTGTCAGGAATCCTGTC
>NC_056730.1:112816456-112896456 GCF_019279795.1 Protopterus annectens
ATACAGAATGCTATGAACTACTTTTAGTTAAGAGGAAATTAATGTATTTTGTAGTTCTAACCAGTGCAATTTTTGCAATACTTGTCAGTGGTGTTCTATGTCTGTATGGTTTGCTGCAAATTTCACTGCTTTATTATATGTTTGATCAAGCTTACGCTGCTGTTTTTGTAAGTTTGTTAGTATGACTGAGGCACGTATTACACTTAAGGGAGTAGAAGAATTACATTGGTTGTTGACATTGATTTCTGTGTTAAGTAATGTTATGATTTATATATTATAAATAGTTTAGTTTGCTTTAGCTATAACACTCTATATGATAGTAAAGTTTTAATTTATTTTCAGTAATGACTCCTTGCATTCTTTATGGGTAATGTTCTATGGTTAATATTTTTATAGTGTTTTTATTTTGAAATCTGACTTCTAAGGTGAATCTATACAGAGTAGTAACAACTTTGTTTTATTTGCATTTATAAGTAGTTTAGATTCATTCATCCATTGTTCAGTGTGATGTAGTGATTGCAGTGTAATAGCTTGCAGGGATCTGAAGCTGTTAGCTGCATACATAACAATGGGATCATCTGTGCATGTCATGTATTCAACTGTGTTCCCCTGGAAACATATGAGAAAGACTGATTTTTTTGGAACTTTGCTAAGAAGGCCTGTACGTAGATAGTCATGAAAAATGAGATGGTTTGAGAGAGTAAATTTTTTTTTTTATGAGAGGTGGGGCTGCCTAAGTTGTTCCAACAGGACAGAGACAAGCTTGCAGCCTCAATAACCTCAAAAAGGTCCACAAAGATATTAAATGAAACATTATAGGCAAAACCACAGGGACAGGTGGTTTAAATCAAGGGACATATGAACTTATGGTAAGTAAATAGTTTTAGGTATGACAGAGTTTTTTAGACTTCCAAAGGGAGGTGAGAATTTCATCATGAGCCACAGTTATCACAGTCTTGCCTTAGCAAGGGAAAGACCCTATGGTGAAGATTAATTATCATCCTGTCTCCCTACTGAATGCAGATGTTAAGCTATATATTAAAAGATTAACAGACAGATTAAAGGATATGTTGCCTACCCTGATATTGTCTTCACATCCTGGGGAGAAACACTGTGGACTATGTCCAAACTATCCAATTATACTTGAAGGATTAGCTTCCTGGTGGCATTGAAAGGTAAATCCCTTTGACCAAGATAACCTGGGTTCAATTAGCATCTCAGATGATTAACAGGAAGACAAGGGAAGATGGGCAATTCCTATCCTGGTGTGTGTGTGTCTCAGATGGCCATTTCTGATGATCTTGTACAGTGTGAACTAGGTCTCATATCCACTAAAAACAGTGATCCACCAAGAACAGCATGCTCTGTAGCTGCCAAAGCTAATGATGGTAGCTTCTTTCTTCACATGAGAAGTAGAGTGCTTATGTAGACATAGTGGGAGCACAGGAAGTCCTTGCAGCAACATGGCTGGGTACATCACCACTAGGGGATGGGGGTAGGATACAAATATAAAAAAATGCTCTCATGGCTGAGAAGAGTGCAAATCACCTCCAAAGCCTGTGCAGGTGATGGTGCTTCCCTGCACTAGACCATCTGGCTGGATCTGGAAAGATGGTAAGAACCCAGCACCTGGGAACCAGGCCACTGCGTGACTGGGAAGACTTGATGGTCGGCAGCTTAGAAGACAAAGTATAATGAAAAAAATGTATTTGTAGAGCTTGAAGAATGTGGCTGAACAAGTGTTGGATATTTTATTGGACTTCAAATAAGCCTTTGTCTCAATCAATCCTATATCTTTCATTTTCTAAGTAGTATTGTTTTTTCCAGTTGAGTACATAAGGGCCATACAGGCATTATACAATAACCCCCTTGAGAGGGCCCTGACAAATGTTAGCTTATCCCCCAATTTCTATTTATATAAAGGTACATGACTAGGGTACCCCATCTTCCTTAGGTTGTTTCTGCTAGGTTTTGAATCTCTAAACAGAACCCTACAACTACCACCTAATTTGCTGTGATGGTCTATGTGTATAGAATTGTTTTAAGCCTGTTGTTCACAGATGATTGTTTAATCCTCACACAGGACCTGGAAAAAGATGTGAAATATATAGTGAATACTTTGGAGAGCTTTGCAGAAAATTCTGGATGCAAGGTAAACATTTCCAAGACAGAGCTTTTTTTCTCATTAGCCAAGCAGTTATCTATCTTTCCTGTCCTGCCACTTCTCTGCATGCATGAACATGCTGAGCTACATGAAGGCATGTACATGCACCAATTCATGTCACATTCTCTTGTCATTCCTTAGTCACCACTGGGGAATATGAGCCCTGCCACAGGCTCTGCTCTGGCCAAGATGCCAAGATTTTTTTTTTTTTTTTTTTTTTTTTAATTAAACTTAATGATAGAAATCCTTAGAGAAACAAAGACCATATCATGCCCAGTAGGTAAACAGTGGCCAGCTCAGGCAACCGGTCCTGCCATGTTTCTGAATCTTAGGGACAGTTGTGTTATTTACTTATTTATGAGTATTGGAATGGGATATTCTATGGCTTCCACTGATATTTGAAGGTATCCCCTGTAACTGTAATTTTTGTGTGAGAGTGTGTGTGTGTGTGTGTGTGTGTGTGTGTGTGTGTGTGTGTGTGTGTGTGTGTGTGTGTGTGCGTGCGTGTGCATGTGTGTGCGTGTGTGTGTGTGTGTGTGTGTGTGTGTGTGTGTGTGTGTGTGTGTGTGTGTGTGTGTCTGTGCATGTAAATCTTTTGACATGTTTCACTCAGACTGTTTGCAGATTAAAGGGCGTGCCATTTGATGGATTTATGCTATCTGCTAGTTGTAGGAATGTGTTGCTTACTTCTTGTAGTTGCTGTTTTTATTAGATGTTTATTTAGTTTACATGTAGTGTTGTAAGATGTTTAATTTTTGGGTATCTTTACCTTTAAACTTATTCATTTTAAAACTTTTCTTTTCCAGAAACTGTTGTAAAACTGATATAGCCTTTCACATCCAAAATTGTTGGATCTATATCATAAACTAAAGCCAACTATCAAGTATACAATGCATCACACCTCAACCAATCAATAGCAATGTAGTCATCAAATCCATAAAAACTTAAAACTAATTGCTTTTTGCAGTGTTTTGAAGAGAGGTAAGCCCCCTACACCCCAGTCCCTTACAGCTTCATATATATACTTAACCCAGGATCACACTACATTGGGAAGTACAGCAAAAATCACTTACTCTGCTGTGTCAGTCTTAGCAAATGTAAGCCATGCCATTACATATACAAGAAATACATGCAATGCAGTCAATCCCTCGCTACATCCAAACTGTTAGTCAGCTACAGACACATCTTCCAATCTTCCAAGCAACACTAAAAAGCACACCCTCTGAACCTCAGCAGTGAACATTAGTGCGCATTCATGCACACATGCACACACACACACGCGCACACACACACACACACACACACACACACACACACACACACACACACACACACACACACACACACACTCAAAATATAACAAGCCATTCAAAACTAAGTACAATTAAATAAGACCTACCGTAAGCACACAATACAGAATGCATTTGACAGACCCTGCTCAGAAGGAATATACTACTACAACAAATCAATGAATTATAACAATAATAGGGAGGCAAACTCCAGTACCAGTATCCCATCTTCCCTGCCTCTAACTCCAATCCCAGTATCCCATTCTTTCTTGCCTCTAATCTATCCCCATTCATCATATCCAACTCAAAGGGCATCCTTGCATAAAAAAAACTATTTCATTTCATTTTAACCCCTACCCCAAAATATCCCTTAACTAAAGGAACAGTTATTAAATATTCATAAACAGGCTTACAAAAATGTATAAAAGTAAGACTAAACACATAACAACTTAACATATACCATAAAGTGTCATAATTAATAAAATCAGAATCTTTAAAAATATTGCAAAAGTTCTTTAATGTCTACGCTCTGAAGACTATATGCTTTCTTTTGCACATCTTTCAGTATCCTTCCTATCTTTATTAAAAGTCTACACTCTGTCTGGCACAACACTATAGGCCTTCAGTTAAGTCTTCCCTCTTTTCCCTTCCAAGTTTACCTCAAAACTGATACCACGGTTCTTTCTTCTTTTATCTCCTTTATATACTATTAATTTAATATTTTATAACATTCTTTTTTGTCTCATACATATAAATATAACAGTCATATCTTCTGTCCTCTCTACCTACAGGGCAATCTTTTCTCATGCATTTCAAAGCTAATTCTATTTCTTTTCTTGAAAAGATTTATTCATGCTGTCCCTGTCTTCACCTTCCATATATGTTGCCTCATACGTATGCACATATATTTGTACTATTTCTGTAATCTTCATTTACCTATAACATTTCCATCTTTTTATCTTTGAAACACTCCATCAAGAAATAACGAAAAAGTGAAATGTACCACAAATAAACCATCCAAATTTATAGAAATGCTCCAAACTCCACAAAGGTTTTCACTTCTTTAATAAAATAATAAAATCCAATAAAATTAAGTGCTTTCGTCTCTTACCAAGAGAGACTTCATCAGAATAGTTTCACAAACACAAACAAGTCATTTTTATAATCCATATATCATGACTGGCAGTTGAATTGACCAACACCATCCCTTTCCTTATTGATGTCATATATTGTATATATTGTTTATATATAGACAATTTTAAGAATATAGCATACCTTCACTTTATATATAAATAATGCACTAAATATAACATACAGATACATCATATTTCAAGTTACTATTACAAACTATTTGCTCTTTCATACAACATGGGCATAATAGATATTGCATCGTTTAACCCAGGTGGAAATATAGCAGCTAGTTTAATCTGCCACTCAGTCTCTTTTTTCTTCAATAAGTTTTTCCAGTCACCACCCCAGGCTTCTATTTTAACTTGCTCTATAATGCCAGACATAAACTTTTTAAAATTTGAACATTGTAGAAAATGTTTAAACAAGGCATTATTTAATTTTTTGTTCTTTATATCATTGTTATGCTCATATATTCATTTTTTTAATGCTCGCTCCATTTTACCTATATAAAATGAATTGCATGTCGAACAGATAGCCAGGTATATCATCCTACGCATGGTACAATTACCCCTAAGAAACTTTATCTCACTCACAAATCTGTTGTTTAATATTACACTAGTCACTTAATTCATAAATGAACACTGATGGCAAGCACCACATGGTCTAGTCCCACCATTGAGATGTGTTTTAAGTTGCTTCTTCTGTCCAAACAACCTCTTAAAATTAACGTCTGTCTTATAGACAAATCTTGGACCATCCCCAATTTTATCTAACACTTCATTATTCACCTTAAACATGCTCCAGTTATGCTGGAGTATTTTCTTAATACTAGTAGTTAGATTATTATACTCTAATATGTATGCCTTTTTATACTGTTCTTCACCTCCAGGTCCTTGATTATTAGTTGTTTCTTTTAAACCAATACCTAACAAGGGTTTAAATACATTCCCCCATTTTTCATATACTTCACTTAGTATTCCTAATAACAGATTTTCGGGGTATCCTCTCTCTAAAAGCATTTCCTTAACCTTTTCCAATTCCATCCAAACATCTTCCCTGTGAGATGTCATCCTTGCAAGTCTAATAGCTTGTCCCCACACTATACTCTTTTTTTGTGTAATGGGGTGACAACTTTTAAAATGTAAATAAGAGTTGCAAAATGTAGTTTTTCTATAAACTCTAGATTTAAAACCTTCATTATAGTGGGATATATAGATAGATAGATAGATAGATAGATAGATAGATAGATAGATAGATAGATAGATAGATAATTTATACCCTTCCTATCAAATTGATGAGTAAATTCCAAAAATCCAGTTGTGTTTCCTAAGTTATGCACAATTTCTTCAATTTCTTCACATGTGCCCTTCTAGAGGACAAAAATATTTTCCAGAAATCTAGAGTATAATTTTATTTTACTTTTATAGGGGCAGTCCAATACAAATCTAGACTCCCAGCCCAATAGGACTATATTGGAATACATGGGGGTACAGACTGCCCCCATTGCAACACCCTTGGTCTGCTGGCAGTATTCACCTTCAAAAAAGATAAAATTATTTTCTAAGACCAACCCCATGAGCTTGCATGTGAGAATTATCTGACCTTGACTTAAATCCAAATATTGAAATAGTGTTTCTTCAAACAAGACCAAACCTTCTTCCTTAGGAATTACCTTGAACACATCCTTTATATCAATAGTAAGGAATACTAAATGTTTTTCCCATATATCATTCATAAACAGACCAAGGAACTCCCATGATTCTTGTACCAAATGGGGAATGTTTTGGACCACATGCTTTACCCAGAAATCTAACAACACCACTAGGGGATATGTCTTAGGTCCCCTTGCTGACACTATAGGTCTAAATGGGGGCTTTTCGATATTTTTATGAATCTTGGGTATTCTGAAAAAAATTGGAATAATTTAATCTTTCCTATATAAAAAGTCATACAAGTCCTGTTCTAGCCTTCCATTTAACATATAATCCTCCAAGTAAGAATCAATACGTCCATATGATATATTAATCTGATTTTTGGACACAATAGTGTATGTTTCCTCATTAAAAAGTAAGTTCTGCATCTCATTGTTATAATCTCTAACTTTAAATTATTCCATGCTGCCTCCCTTATCAGGCATCATGATACGCAAACTAGTATCCTTTCTAAGCTCTTCCAACAACTCATACTCTTTTTTAGTGAGATTTCATTTTATTTTCCTATCTTCTTCATAAATTCTATATATATCATCAACCACTGTTTTTTTGAATACATCCAGCAAGGGATGCAGTGGTGGATTGAATGTACTACTTTTTTTAGGTATTGAGATATTACTTTTATTTTTGTTTCCCTCTACATTTCCTTTATTATATTCTCCAAAAATATATCAAAATTTAGTTTTCTCACATACATTTTTAACTCTAATACATTATCAACTAAATTACTTTTTCTTGCTGGGACAAAATTTGTACCTTTTGACAGCAAGTTAAAATATTCTGATGTAATCACCCTATCTGTAGAATTATAAATGGCAAATCCATCCTTCTGATTTATAATAATTTTCACTGCATCACTCAATAATGATGTTTGTTCATATTCCTGTAGATATTCCTTCTCTGTGGCTATAGATAATAATGAACATTGAAATCCCTCTGCTCTGTGTATCTGTGAGCCAGTCTTTCTGAGCGACGCAAAGTGGGAAAATCCAGAACTGTTTCCTCATATACTTCCCCATTTGTATTTTCTTCTGTGGAACCTCAGTGCCTCACTATAGCTAGATATATGTGCTTTACCAACACTGAACAAATTCACTGTATGGTATACCTTCTTTTTCCTATACTGTTTAACAGCTCTCTCTAATTTCCTTCTCTTTTTAAAAAATAAATTATTTATTCTCTTCTCTGCCTTATTAAGTATTTAAAAATATAATTCTTTATATTGAAAAAACAACAAATCCTGTTTGATTTTTACATTCAAAGTTTCTATTTCTTGAGCAATATCTTCACTCTGCTTTTCATAGTAAAAAAATATTTTCCTCATGATAGCAAACCCAGTTTCATCAAACAAATGAATGAAATCATCAACCACTTCCTCACTAGAAACAATCCCAAATGGAAATTTAAAAAAAAGCCTTAGGCCTTGTGGCACAATTTTTAAATGCAAACATTCATTTAAATAAGCAATATCAACTTGTAAGGATTTCAGCTTAAAGAGTCTTTTTTCAGAATAATATATTAAGTCTTTCAATGAACTGAAAAATACACCTTCAGTCTCTCTAACATCATTGATAGCAGTATTTACGGCTTCAACATCTATCCCTTTAGAAAATGTAAATTTTTTTGTCAATAGCTCTTCTAGACAAGCACTAGTATCAAAGGAAACAGATTAATGTTTGCTGGAATTAAGACCAGCTTGCACACTTGTACAAGGTCTCTCGTCATTTGTATTGAGATTAAAATTTACAGTACCTATTTGCAAAACAATTTTGTTACTTTTTTTTACTTTTATTTTTGTTCACATGGCTTATTGAAGCTTCTCCTCTCCTCATAGAGTTCGAAAACTCATCCAAATGCCATTGCTGGTTACATCCCACGCCATTAGAACTCTTCTCTTACTGCCCTTGCCTGGTGACGTCCATTACGTGATCACACGAGCCAATGGAGACCTCTGCACCAAAGCAACAAGCAGGATTACGATCGCAATTATGGGAAATGGAGTCAACCAGATCGTTCTGCATAGAATGGACTCCACAACTGTCCTCTTTTTGTGAAAACAGCTCAGTAAGCCATGTTAACTCTCCCTTAAGCTGATAAACCTCCTGCTTTAATGAATTCAATTCAGAGTTATCTCCATTGGTGCTCGTAGTTTCCAATACATCCAAAGTGTCCATATTCAAGCCTGGAAGCATCTCACAGCGCAAAAAAAGACCAGGAAACAATGAAAAAATGAAATGCACCACAAATAAACCATCCAAATGTATAGAAATGCTCCAAACTCCACAAAGGTTTACACTTATTTAATAAAATAATAAAATCCAATAAAATTAAGCGCTTTAGTCTCTTGCCTAGAGATACTTCATCAGAATAGTTTCAGAAACACAAACACATACTTTTTATAACACATATATCATGGTTGGCAGTTGAATTGACCAACACCATCCATTTCCTTATTGATGTCATATATTGTATATATTGTTTATATATAGACAATTTTAAGAATATTTTAAGAATATAGCATACCTTCACATTATATATAAATAATGCACTAAATATAACCTACAGATACATCTTATTTCAAATTAGTATTACAAAGTATTTGCTCTTTCATACAACATGAGCATAATAGATATTGCATCGTTTAACCCAGGTGGAAACATAGCTACCATCAAGAAATATTTCTTCTCCACATTACACTGATATGATTTTATACCTTTCTTACTCTCTCTAACCACTAATTTCTGACTCCACAAAATATCTTTCTTAGATTTCCTTTAGACAAGTAATTTCCCAGTTGCACCTAATTCACAATTTGAAACTTCAATAGAAATGTAAAATTGCATATTTTGGTCTGACATATGGCATCAGACCTGCAGTCCTGGACACTCAACAGCAGGAAATAATTAATTATATAAAGGACCATTGTATCATTATTAGTACAGTAAAGGACACAAACTAGAGGAGTTATGATTGGGTCTCTGATCATAGCCACATGTGTTCAAGACATGGATGCCAAGAAATTTGCTCAAGAAGACAATATTGGCATCCATATCAAGAACACATAATAATGGGTTATCATCAGTGAGACTTAATCATAACTCTTTGTATTGCATGGACTTTTATCCACTCTATGTAATAGCTGTTAGGAAAAAAAGGCAAAGTGTTTTGCCATATTTGAAAGCCAGTAAAACATTTAGCAAGTGCTGTTGCATGGCTAGCAAGTAAGGAAAAAAAATTGGGAACAGTTTTTAAATACTGTCCAAACTTAAATAAGTTACTTGCAGAATGGCATCTTTAAACTTGCAAGGACATCGGAGGAAAGATATTTAGGGACTGTTGAGAGTGAAGAAATGTCACTACCCTTATACCTGATTGCAAAACCACTTAGGGGGGTATGTAACATTTGTTACACACCTTTAAAAGAACTGTTATGGTCGGGTCTCATATTACAGAAGAGAGTAACAGGTTTATCTTTTTTCCAGTTTTAGAGCATAATCACAGCATTCAATACACTACACAAATTTTACAGTCCATTCACTTTAACCCTTTAGAAGAACATCACTGTCTTACTATAAATGCAAGTACCTCCATTTGAAAGTAGAGCTTCTTTCCTCCTGAATATCCTGACCTATAATCTGCTCAATAATCGCTACTGCCCTCCATTTAAACATTTCCTGCTCTAAAGAAGCTCAGCATATACCCTCAGGAATACAGAAGACAATCTCCTTTTCAGGCCACCTCATACAATAGGAATGTCCAAAATATATTTTTCAAAACTTGCACTAGAATACTATAACAAAATACAACAGAATTTCAGTTCAATCACTATCCCCAAAAACTTTAGAAAAGTTTTGAAGAAGCCCACCAAGAAAACCATTAGTTTTATTTCTGTTCTGCTGGCATAGTTACTAACAATTTAACAAAATATTTGTACCTTTGCTTCGCAACTATGAGTGCAGTCAGTCTTCTTATTTTGCAGCCATTAGAATCAAGTTATTTTCTTCCTGTATTTCTGTTGTTTATTTGTGTATCTATATACTCTTGTAGTAAATGCCACTGCACATCCTGCTTATCTTTAATCTGTTCAAGGCTACCATTATGAAAACATCTTTATGGAGCCGGAACATTTCTTCCAAGTGTACTTACCCAATTATCAAATGTATGTATAGAGACATAGATTAATAAATAGTAAGAATATGTCTTTCAGCACTAATATAGATACTGTTAGAGCTAGCATTAGAGCTAGGGCACTGTGGTTGGTAGGTCTCTTGTACAAATGTACAAGTTACATATCACCACCATGGCTTTAGAGTATCTGTTCACTCCTTATATTAACTCCAAATAAAAGCAACCACAGTGGATAAAGGGCTTCTGACAAAACTGATCAAATGTACATATATTCTCAAAGTCTTTTAAAGAATTCAAAACACCTTCCATGTTAACTGATTTTTTAAGTGTTCATGAATGTGAAACTTTGAAAGAGTTATGTGAGTCATCCACAAATGAGATTCGTCCAGCAGACAAAGCAGGCATTGTAGTTGTGATAGATAAAGAATTTTATTTTGAAGAGATGCTGAGAATGTTGTCTGATAATTGGACTTATGCTTTATTACATAAATTTCAAGCCAATGGTTTGATTAGTAGGGTTCAGGCACATATTTTTGATTTACACAAGTGGCTTGCTATCTCACAAATTGTATAGCTTTTTTCAGGTTGAACATCCTTTAATTCGAATTTTGTATGAACTTCCTAAAATACATAAGGATACATGTGTACCTCCCATGTGACCCATTGTTTCTAGTTGAGGTTGGTTCACTCAACCCCTATCCATCTATATTGAGAAAATGTTACAACCATTATTAGACAGTGTTTTTACAGTTTTGAAAGATACCAACCATTTTATCTCTGATTTATATAACTGGTATAACACTTTCCATAATGCTGGAGATTTGCTTTGTGTTACATTAGATATGAATTCCTTATGTACTGTAATACCTAATGATGTTGGAGTGGAGCATTTTAGGCTGTTTTTATCTCAGCATAGCATGTTTACTAATGGAAAAATCAATATGATTTGTTCACTTCTTGATTTAATTTTAGAGAATAATGTATTCTTGTTTGATGATAATTTCTATTTGCAAAAGGTTGGTGTTGCCATGGCCACTGTGTGCGCTAATGGCTACACCAACATGGTTTTAGCATACTGGGAATTACATCAGGTATTAAGTGGCAACTCTTTTGTGTAACATATTAAGTATTATAGACAATTTATGGATGATATTTTTCTTGTTTGGACAGGTTCTATTCAATGTTTACATGATTTTATCGATTATTTACATGGTACAGTGTACTTAACCAATTATCATTTTTGAAGTTTACATTTAAATATTTTGATATTTTTGTTGAGTTTTTGAATGTTTTGATTACTAGAGATTTTTAAGGGAAAGTTAGAACTACTATTTATAAGAAACATTGTAAAAAGAGTGTTACTTTACATAGGTCTAGCAAGTATCCCTGACATGTTTATAAACATGTCTTGAAAGGTCCATTTGTTAGAGCTGTGAGGTTAAATAATGACAGTGTTCTACCTGAAGTTTTTAAAGACATGCACAGAGATTTCTTGGCTAGGGATTATTCATCAAATGAGATTGATAATACCATCACTGAAGTTAATTTATGTAGGGATACCACTGCTAAACCATTTTTTTTTCAGACTTAGGAGGCAGGGCTAATGAAGTGAATCACAACCCAGTCTTTGGTGATGTTAATTCAAGAGTTGTTTTAACATACTTCAGTGATGTTAATGTAGTTTGTGATATTGTGAAAAAGAACTGGCTGATTTTGATGATCGATAAGGGCCTTAGGGAAGTCCTAGATGAATGACATAAGTTTTCCTTTAGAAAAAAAATCCCTCAAGTGGCAACTTTGCTATAAACAGAAGAAGAAGAAGGAAAACAGGTTGTTTCAATGTGTTGGAACCTTTCCTTGTAACTCCTGTATTGCTTGTAAATATATACAGTCTGTTTCTGAGTTAACACATCCTGATTCTGGTCATATTGTGAAATTAAAATTTTACGCTGATTGTAGGAGTACTGAGTTAGTATATTTGGCACAATGTTGTGTATGTTTGTGTTTTAATGTAGGGAAGATGAGTTCTTCAGCACATATATGATATCAGAAGGTTGAAGACATCTAATGCATTAGCTAAACATGTTAGTAGTTTTAGTGAAGTACATTATTTTAGGTGTTTTGTTTTAGAAATGTTGAACTTTGGTTTGAGAGAGGGGTGATTATGTCAATAAGACTGAATATGCTGAGTTGAGATAGATATTAGAATTGTGAGCCGAAACAGGTTCTAGACTTAATGACACTGTCTCTTTAAAACCAGCCCATAAATCATGTTCCTTAAATTATTAATTTAATTGACATCTCTATTTATATAGTTCAACTGTACATAGGTTATGGTCTGCAGAAGTGCCTTGGGGTGTGAAAATACTTATTGTTATTTTATTGTTACTTTATTTAAGTTTCACATTCCTTATTTCTGCCATGTTGGTTGGTCTTTCTATTTTTATGTACATTTCTATCAGTAATGGAGTATAACTCTTATTTTTGTTATGACACTAAGGGGAATCTGCTTTTCTTAGAATGTGGATAGAAAAACAAATATTAAAAGAATTCCACTGAGTAAGAGAATGCTTTATCATCCTAGATTAGGATTCATTTCTCTTTTTTTCCATTATATATCTGTATATATCATGGGAGTTGCTCTTGGCATATCCAGCTCAAAGAAACAACAAACTAAGGTTGTTACTTCAATTGGAAAGAATCAACAACTTATGAGACTTTCAGACCACAAATATTACTTATATATTGACAAAGGTTGATACTTTTAGGAGACAGAACTCCATCTCAGTAGCATTCACAAGATATCGGAATACGTTTTCCTAGGGGCAGCTTGTGGGACCTCCAGTTCACATAAGGCATGTTTTTGGGATGTCGGAAAAACCTAAAGCATCTGTTGAAAGCCCACATGGGCAGAGGGAGGGCATGCATTCTTCATGAAAAAGCCCCCCCCCACCTGAGAACCAAACTAAAGAATGAACACTGTTGTGCTGCCCATTTCTTTATTAGAAATGTCCATGCAGTTATTTCCAGTACAATGTATCTCCTGTATATGTTGTCCAGCCTATAACCCAATACAAAATGCATTAGTTAGAAACTTACATGCACTCATATCCTAACTTAGTACTATGTATTAACATTAACAAAACCATACATATGCTCATTGGAACCCAAACATATGTTAATATAGCAAGCAGACCCATACCTTCTCAGACTTGGATCAGCCAATTAAACAAGTAACTCATTTTAAATACCTTTGACAATGGATAGGTCCCACCATGTCCCTCAGTAAAACATATACAAGACAACAGGTACATTTTAAACACTCCTTAAAACATGATTCTACCTATAAACTGAATGACAAAAGCAACTAAGTTTTTATGTAAAAAAATACATACATACATGTTTTTGAATACACATTGCCTATCATAGGAAATATTTCCTCAAAGAACATAAGCAGGCCATGCCAAAATCCCAGTCCATCCCATCAACGTACCAGTTTTGGTTTTTATGCTATACCCTAATATTGTAAATCACACACTGAAACTGTTGTTCAGATCTATCCTAACTAATAACAAACACAGCCCACTCACCTTTTTGGTCACCTCTCCAACTAAGGGCATCATCAAGAAAGGCATATAGTTAAGCAGGACATTGGTGTCCTTGGAATTTCTTTACAAGTATTTAATTGGGGGCGCAAGGGACTTTTTCCAAAGGATTCACTGAAACTCTTGCAAACTACTGGACCAAAACACTTCCAACATCCAGGTAAAAGGAAAATGTGACTAGGATCTGAGCCACAGTATGTTATCTTTAAGACCCGGGTGACCATCCTGACGGTTTCAGATTTCATTAGATTGAAGGTTTCCTATAGGTAGAGGTTGTAAAACCTGGATGAAGAGTTTTGGACACCATGTCTGTGCAGCAGCCTTATCTGGAGAGAGAACAGAGAATAGTAATTCTATTATTTATTTGATTTATTGTACTTTGTGTAAAGTGTAGGACTGTTTTAGCTAGTGGCACTTTTCAATAAAGACGAATTACACAGTATCACAGAACATAAACAGTTCTTACATGTATAAGCAGTGATGCACAGAGCTAACCAACCAGCTTTATTAGTGCTTTTAAAATGCGGAACAGTAGAAAGGCTCAGTGAAGGCTTACCTCAGCAAAATGGCAAGTCAGTGGCAGTCAGACCCTTTCTCTGAGTCAGTGACCCTTCTATGTTTATGTTAGTGTGATGTGAGGGGGGATAAGGGTCACAACATTTTTGAAGACAAGTTTTCCCTTCCTGTTATTTTAAGGCTAACTTTTGGTGAGTTAAGACTTGATGAGGTGTGCCATCAATGGCCTTCTTTTGTTATCACATTATAAGATTTTTATCATGTCAAACTACTAACTCCAGTGCATGTGTATCTGCTTATGACAGAGAGGTGCTGCTTAAACCTGGCTCTATAGGCAAGGTAAAAAGTCTTCTTCTTCTTCGTCTTTTGGCTTTTTCCTGGTTAGGGGTCACCACGGCGGATCACCTGTCTGCTCATGATTGGCAGTAGAGTTTTACGGTGTCGAGTTGCCAGCCCAGCGCCCAACCATCCACGGAAGGCACACACACGCATGCACTCAATTCCAGTAATATGGAAAAGGAGAGAACTCCAAAACTGGTTGTTACCCAACCACTTTGTGTATTCTGGGATTCTCAAAATTGACTGAACTAATTGCTAGTTTGTTTAATCTGCAGTATAACTAGCCATTCTAGAAAACTCATTTTGTCTCAAGAATGTCAAAGTTATACACCACTGTAATGGGATCTGTAGTGGAAGTGTATTGACCTTTTATTAAGAACTAAATAGCATTTTTTTTATTTTCTACATGACACACTTCTGTTATTTTTTGCTATAATGTGGCCAAAGTGGTTAGCAAAGGTCATACAGTGATCCAAATGTAGTGCAAGACATTTATAGCTTAGTAAGATTTCAGTTAATTAGCCATCTGTGATTTGGACTTTTAGACCTAACATTTGTGAAGGTTTCCTAGACATCTGCCCATATTCTGGAAAAGAAGAGTTGAGCTTGTCTATTCTCAGCAGTAGCAGTTTCCACGGACAGGATGGAAATTATGGTAAATTGCAGACTGAGATCTACAAATGTAATCCGTTATACTCATTTTAGCATCAACACAGTGCAGTTTTTTTTCTGTTTCCTTTCCATTTTTCACTTTTTTCCATCTCCTTCTTGGTACTTTTACACCACAAGGCATTTGTAAAACAGATTAAGGTGAGGAATCAAACTAGTGCTGACATTCCACAGACAATGTGGATGTTTTATTAAAGGTATCATCCCAGAGAAGTTATCTGTATGAACACTGCTATCTAGCTGTATAGTTTAAAAAACTTTAATGGGTAGAAAATAGATTAAATCACTAAAGAATAACTACTTGGTTGCTGCTAATAGACTGAACAAAATAGAACTAACCACTGCCAAGGTAAAGATAAACTCCAACAAATACTTATTTGCATTTGGTGAAGCAGAAACCTGCTCATGTGAAACCCTCTGGGTCAGCCTTAATTACAGGCAAACTAGCAACCACCTAGGTCACTCTACATTTACGGAAACTTTTCTCCATTTATTTATTTATTTTTAGAGTAATGCTTCTTTGCTGTAAAAAAATAAAGAAGTCACCCCAGCTGAACGATAACACACCTGCAAAACAGCATGCTCTCAGGAAGCGGTGCTCCAGTTAACCTAAAAACAATTGAGTCAGCTTATGTAAAGTTAACCTTAAATGTTGCAAAGTCATGGGAGAACAGACATCACAATATTAAAATGTAGGCATAAAGCTGCCTGTCTGAAGGAGGCCTTTTTTTCAGAAAATAAGATAAAGCTGGACTATTTAACTGGACTGGACAATGATATGCAAATACAGAGTTAGGCATAATTGCTGTGGTTGTCCTCTGTGGAGAAAAATAAATAGCTTCTTGTTGCTCTTTGCTTTTTATGTTGACTTTGCAGGACTAATGAGATTATATGACGCAACATATAATATTTTAATGTGTGGCAACTGTTTGGAAGAAAGCTGAAATAAAGTATATGGCCATCTTCTTTCATAACAATCAGATGTCTGAATTGTACATAGAAGGTGTGCATCTGCTAGGGTTGGGTTATATGGTAAAAGGTTATTGACCCTGTTGTCACTTGCTCAGTTTAACAGTTATCTCTTATTTTCTGAGAGATAAATGCATCACAAAATGCCAAGACTAGAACTTCTGTCAGCTGGTGGCCCCACACACTAAGGCTGTATAAATGCATTTTGACATGGGCTTAGTAGTTGCCTCTGCCCTGTGCCCAGTCTATTCTAAAACCAGCCCTGCTCATAGGTATACATAGAAGATCCCTGTACTTGTGTGTGGGGGTTGGCATTATTTCTTTAACATTCCTCCCAAACCTCAGAGGTGACTACACCATATGTTGGGCAGGGCACAGTGTGGTCATTATTTCTTTAATTTTCCTTATACACTTCAGAGGGGTGCATAGAGGGTTGCTGCAACTTGTATAAAAGCATTATACTGTCTAGAGGTAATAGGAAACATTATTGGAATTATTTTTTTTTCATTTTCCTCATAATCATCTGGTGGCTATCTTCTGTGGAAGAGTAAGCGTACTGTTTGTATACCTCTGACAGCAAACATGTTCTGTTTGTTTTCTTCTTTTCAGTTTTGTCCCAGTCTGACATCAGAAGAGTAGTGTACACAGAAAGTGGCTATATTTTAGGGGTAGAGGTGAGGAGGCACAATGTATAGAAATATGACAGCAGCATCTTGAAGTATGTGACAGTGGGCATTTGTGCCTTAATTTTAATCCCAATTTAACACCAGAGGAGGATACACACTTCTTATTCCTGTTTATGATATATGTATACTCAAAATAATTTGTTTTCTCAGTTTATTGTGACTTGGTGTTTTGTCAATTTTGAGCATTAAAACTGGAATACAGCTTCCTTCTTCTTTGAAACAAAAAAGTAAGATTGAATTTATTGATCAGGCCATCATTGGATGAAAAGGTTGGAAAAAAATTCTGAAGTGCACCTCAGAGCATTTATAAACCCATGACTTCTGTGTGACTAGCAGCCCCCAGCCCCCAGCTTAATTTAGTTATTACAGAGTAGTCTTTGCATTTAGGGTGTGTTGAAAGGATGCATGAAAAAGCAAAGCTGAAGAGAAAGACTGAATTTCTTTCATTAATCATGTTTTTTACTCAGGCCATCATTGGTTGAAAAGATTGTTTAAAAAAACAAAAATGCACCTCAGAGCAACTAGAAACTTTGTGGTTTTAGGGGCCTAGTAGCCCCCAGCTTGACAAAGCAGTTTTGCAGTCTAGTTTTGCTCAGCCAGGATGTGCTGAAAGGATACAAGAAAAGCAAAGTTGAAAAGTAGAACTAAATTTCTGTCTTTGATCATAGTCTTTATTCAGTCAATCACTAGACGAAAAGGTTGTTTAAAAAACTCTAAAATGCACCTCAGAACATCTAGAATGCCCAATGGCTATCATAGTATAGTCTTGCTTAGATGATGAATGAATAACTGCAGGAACAAATGAAGAGTAAGAGAAACTATGAGAAAAAGGAAGAAAAAAGTAATCTGGATAGTGTGAGTAGCACAGGATGTGATGATCAGTGGAGGGGGGGGGTGGATCCTTTTCACCTAGGATGCCAATTTACTTAAGGCTGGCCCAGAAGCCCTGACAGGACATTAACCTGGCAAATTCAGAACTAAAAAAAGAGTTGCTGTCCACCAGAATATGAAGTTTCTAAGAACTATTAATTTCTGGGCCTTCCATACCCTGCTAACAACAAAATCTGAGGATCTTTCCAGGAAACAGTTCTTCCTACCTTGTAGCAGTGAAAAATGATGACCCTGTTTCCCATGGTTTCAGCACAGATGCATTGGAAGGCTCTCATCTTATCCATGGTAATCTAAGGGGATTAAAATTCTGCCTTTAGGCAAATGGCGGCTCCCCCCAAGCTCTACATAGACTTGTTTCGGCTACTGTATCACAAAGATAACATTTCCAGTAATGGACTGCACTTGTCATGAAATGAATGCCAGCATCAGTAGTGTGTACCTTACCAGGTGTAAATAGTTTCATTCTTGATCAATTCAGTGTTCTTTTATTTCTGTTGAAACTATATACTGTGTAACAATGGTCTGGCTGTTTAAAGTAGACTTCCTTAAGCAAAAGTAAGGCTTTTATTGCCAATTATGTTTTCTAGTTTAGGTACATAACATTGTCATATTTTTCATGTATTGGTTCAGAGGTCCCAACATGACCTTGATGGCACTTGTCTTTGTAAAATGTCTTGGATAATTACACTTCTTTAGTACAAGAGTACTGAACACAACTAGAACACCTTATTGTCTTTATTCATAATATAAGTTTGCAGAAAAGGTCATGCAGAAAGCTAGGGAGTAGACCTTGCAGGAAGTCTAAGTTGAATGCATGCCTTCCCTCACATTCTGCTATGTTCAGTTTAAAATTTTCACCAGAAGCTTTCACCATAACTATATATTTAAAGTGCCTTTTGATTATGACAGTGGATATTTGTCAACTGATTGCCAAACTGTGCTTTCACAACTGATTGCCAAACTGTACTTTCAAAACTGAGATGCATAACTCCCCCACATCACATGGTGCAGGCTGCTCTCAGCATTACTAGTAAGCTGTGCCTTGAAATCATTAGTGCAACAAGAACAATTTAAAAATAAAATCCCACCTCACCATTGTGTGATCCTGTAGTCATAGAATGTCTGCATAAAAAAGACCCCTCACATAAATTACATTTCCCATATGAAATTCATATTTGAAGTGCTGTTATGCCCAGCATAACTTAGCAGTCTGGCTATCATTCACAAACATATACCGTTATACATGTTGCTTCCACATTGCTGGTCCACCATGGCACCATATGCCTTGACCAATATGGCACAGTAGGACAGTAAAAGGTCAGAAATAAGACTACTGGAGTGTCAGAGCAGAACAGATACTAAGGTAACATCAGGAGTTGTACCATGAACCCCTTTGATGATCAGTCATCGGCAAACAAGCAAATATATGCTTAGTCTCAGATGAGGTAGATAATAATTGTGCTACAGCCACATCACCATACTGTCCACCTGGAAATTATGGTATGTGGCCCTTGCCTATTTGAGATGGGACAAGCCTACCTTTCAACTTATTATCTCAAAAATTCAGGGCAAAGCCAAAAATAATGGAGAGACAAAGGCCCAAAACCACAAAAAAATAAATATTGTGCTAATCCACTTTAAAACATTATTAGAAAAATAAGTTTTGCATAAAAATATATTTTTGAACAATAAGAATTATGAAACTAATTACTGGCATTATTGACTGACTGTAATCCCCAGTGACATACCAGAAAATCAGAAATGTTTCTAGAGATAGGGAAAATATATGAGGCATCAGGCACAGGTCTGTGAAATCGGGTACAGTTAAGAGGTATGCTGGGTATAATGACTATCATAAGGAGAATGCCCAATTACATTTATCTGTGTTATACATCTTGAATAACAGATCAAAGCATTTATAATTTATAAAGTTATGAAGATAATGCAGCTGCAACTTTTATGAATCCCAGAGTCACAACAAAATGTTATAGCATTCTATAATAAGGTATAACTAGTCTGCACCTGCTTTCACAATTTCTTACACATATATTTTATGTATAGTTAAACATATTGAAGTCTCTCAAAATTATAGATTTCTTCAGTCAGGGTAATAAAAATGCTGTGTTAAGAATTCTTAATTTTGGTATGGATGGAAGACATACCTGCAGAAATCAAAGTGTTAATAATACTACTACAAAACTTTAAAGAATCACTACATAAGCACGTCACCATTTAAAATAAATGCATTTGCTTTAGAGAAAATGACTAACTTTCCACTACAATCACATCCTACAAGCCTCTTTGCACTTAGCAAGTAAGACTATACAGCTCTCATACTTAGTTTTCTTGTGTGTGGGCCAGATTCATGAATGGCTACTCTAAGAGCAATTATTGCGTCCATATTACAGCACACCTCACTCATGCTACAGAGCTATTTGGTATTCATTAATGACTCTACACTTAGTGCAGAGCCTCAAAATAAGGGTAAATGACAGAATATGCTAATAAAAGTATAAGTAGCTGAATTACAGGCTAATTAGCCAGTCCAACATGGTGCAGCTATTCAGTAGCCTATAAATCAATCGTGTACACTTAATGTAGCAATTTGCCCTGAAATGCGAAACTCTTTGGATTACAGCCACAATTACATTTAGAAAAAAAAAGTTATGGGTTGTTTTCTACCATCATTAACTTGTATATGCAAAAACCTCACTACCAAAAAGCAAATAAACACCTTCACAGACTGAAAACCACAAAAACGAGTGCCAGCAACCAAATCCAAGGCAGACAAAGTTTAATAGATAATGTAAGCACCAAAAATGCTTTCAGAGAGCTCAGTGTCCCTCCTTCCTCAGACAAATTTTAAAACCAGCTTGCAATCACATTTATACCATTTAACATCAATTAATTAAGTAATCAAACAATTTTAATTAAATACATTAAATCAATGGTAAGCATATAAAACTAGCTTACTTCCACAATGAGTAAATAAGTCAGTATTGCCACACTCTGTTCCTCATCCTTACCATAAAATAGTGTGCGCAAAAGAATGCATATAAAATTGTGGGCATGCATGCACTAAACCGTTCATAATTAATTCTTAATATTAAGATATAAATGTATATAAATATAACTATAAATATAATTATGTATAAATATATGTAAATATACCCCCACCCTACACTCACACACACACACACACACACACACACACACACACACACACACACACACACACACACACACACACACACACACATTCACCCATACACTCAAACTAAGAACAACCTTAAAATATTAAAATCTTTAAAATGAACAGTAGAACATACTTGATAGCAGGAATAAATGCAGAAAAAAACTTGCTTTTAACAACACCATGAACTCTGTTAAACAATAAGACCACATTAAAAAATAAAAGCAAGCATTCTTCTTAACATTATGCATATACAGCAACTAATTAAATTCCACACATAAAAAGTGGGGCTACCTTTTCAAAGATAACAATTTCAAAACACAAGAGATGGAAACATATTCATTTAAACCTGGGTGCATATAAGCCCCAGTACGAATCTGCCATGCCAATTCATTATTATCCAAATGGACTTGCCACGGACCACCCTTGTTGTCTACCTTCACTTGCCCCAAGATCGTAAACTTAAAATGGTGATCAGGGCATGCACCAATATGTCGGGCTAGAGCATTGTTAAGATCATGCCTTGAAATAGCATAAATATGTTCATAAATGCGCTGCTTAAACTTCCTTTCAGTTTTCCCTATATAGAAAGCAGCGCATTTCTGACATAAGGCCAGGTAAACCACCCCACTAGTTTCACAGCTATATTTCCCTGTTATGTGATATTCAACATTCCTAACAAAAACTTTAGAATCTGTCAGAACATACTTACATTGGTTACACGCCCCACACTTAGTCATTGCTAACACTTGTTGACGGGCAGGACGTGAATGACACTCAAGCATGCTTTTTAAGTTACGCCCCTTTCTAAAGGTAATTTTCGGGGCCTCCCCCAATTGATGGGATAAAAAATTGTCATCCAAAATTAAGGCCCAGTTTTTGTTAAACACCTTCCTGATATGGTGGTGATCCACAGAGAAGGTGCACAAAAACCTACTTACAGGAGTGGAATCTGATTTGGTATCGACAGCCAGTCCTGGTACATCTGTGTGAACCGATACGGCACTAACACAAGTAAATGACAGGATTGGTTTGTAAAAACCTGATCTTCTCTTGGTAATAACTTCAATGCTAATATCTGATAACATTAAAGAAGGATACCCTCTATTTAAAAACATGCGTCTTATGTATATGCAACCAGCTTTAAATTAAGGTGTTGCTACTGCTGCCAGACCTCTGCCAAGAAGAAAAAAAGGTATTTTATACCTCATTTGACTTAGTATGGACTGCATGACACAGAAATTATAGAGTGATATCAGATAGACAGGGAAAGAGGATAGGAAATATTCCACCTCTTCCACCCTCAGCTGAGGCCCAAGGTAACTGTGTTTGAAGAAAAATTAGATAACTTCATTAGATATGCAAGTTGTTATATGTCCGTAAGATGAGACATCTCATGTGTACAGTAACAAAGTAATAGTGTATGTCTGATGTCTGCAATATCCAGCTATGGACTTTGTATAATGATATGCATCAAGCATTTCACTTTCCCACACACATATATATGCAACCATAAGTAAATCAAAAAAGTATAAATGGCAGGGCACAGTCATCTTCATTTGCATGGGGAGGGGAATACATGAGGGCAACCCTAACACCAAAGATGTGAGTGCAAATCATTAAATTGTACTGCATACTTGGAAGTTCTGAAGCATACACACTGGAGTTCTTTGTATCAGAACCAACATCAATCATTCTATGTGAATCATCTGTTGAGGTGTCAGGGATCTCTGACAGTGGACAGGAACTCCTCAGTTTCAGTCACTGGTGGTTTGTTAGTGAACCCCTCCCCCACAGAGCCATATTTTCCCAGCCACTTTCACATGTCTTACATATCATATACATTATTATGTCACTGCCCCTATGTCAGATTTTCTAATATGTATGGCCATGGCCTCCACCTGTACCATTTACATAGCTGACCATCTGCCCCCCAGATATGATTATAAGGGCACTTGTCACCTCTGACCCTTTCTAATTGGAAGGAGCCATATCAACTAAGTGCTTGGATGATAACTTCATTCTTTGCATCACTGTGTGATGTTTTAGAGTGTGCAGATATCTTGGGCACCACAGCCCTGAATGAGCTGAAACATAAAAGAAACCTATAATACACAATATATATACAAGTGACTGGTTACAAGACAGATATGGATGTATGAATGTATGCACCCATCATGTACAAAATAATTTAAAAATTAAAAGTCCATATTAGTACATACAAGTAAATACAGATCCCCTCTCAAAAAAAGAAATAAATAAAGGAACATTACAAATGTCTAAAAGTGTTTTTGAACATCCACCTGTGAGGAGGGCAGTCAGTTATATATATATATATATATATATATATATATATATATATATATATATATATATAAAACAGCTAAAATACATGCTTATGCCACCAGAAAGTGACAAACAATGCACACAGTAAAGCAATGGGTGTATTGTGAACTGCAATACATTCATAAGGTTGAAATACAGCAATTTGTGAAAAACAGCGACATGCCTTTGCATCAAGTCACTTTTAAAACTAGAATCAAGTTTTGCAAGCAAATAGTAGCATGAAGCTGTCTGGATCCAAACAGTCTCCCCTACCACAATACAATTTCCATACCTACATGATTGCCTTTATACAATGCATATCCAACCTTCTGAGCACTTGAATATGCAGATGAGGTGTGAACAAACTCATTAGCATTCATGAATTCCAAAATCTGCACTAAGTGCAGGGAATGTAAACATGGTGTAAGGACCTACATGATTGCATATGCATGCCCTAATTCTGAAAGAACAAGCACTGAGAAGTATTACTTGCTAGGGGCTTATAAGTGTAAATGATTACTCTGACTGCAGAAACAATCACTGTTTTTTGCTCTGTCATCTATGGTGTACACTTATTGAGCATGTGTCAGGAAGAAGAGACTTAACACTAAAATCTTTGATTACACTGACTGAGTTAGAAGAACAATATTCCTAACATTTTTATGATGTATGACCACACTTTGTGCCTCTGAGTAATAGTTCTTCGGCAATTTTAAGGATGTACTTTACTCACTGAAACATCTCAATAGCAATGCAAAGGAGATAGCATTGCTATTAGTACTAACAATCAACAAACTGCTCCCAATGAACTAAACAATTTCATGGAAAATATACTGAAAATATACTTTATTGAGCACTTTCATCAGTATATATCAGTTGGTTTCTTCAGAATAAATCATTTGTCTATTAGTAGTGTGTTACAGCTTTGTTCTTATGAAGTCCAGAACACAGCAATAGTCCCAGGTAATTTTAGTCAATATTTGTAAGGAATAGTATCTAATTTTGAGGTGTTTTACTTATTTGACTGTACTTATGTGGTTGATTGTATAGTTGTTTTTATGCATCTTGTTTAACATGTTTTAGTCAGTAGGTGGTACAAGAACTGTTAGTTGTTATTAGTTTATTTTTAATTAATATTTATTAAGTGGCAAGTTTTAATTTGTGTTTTAAACAATATGACTATATTAGAGGGCTTTTAAATAGCTTGTATTAGTAACAAATTGATTCTGAAGAAGTCAACTGATATGTACTGATGAAAGCACTCAATAAAGTATATTTTCCATATATTTTCAGTGAAATCGTTTACTTCATTGGGAAAGGTTTGCTGATTGTTAGCTCTATTTGACATTATTTAGTTTGTTGTTATTAGAACATCATAGATAAGGGAATGCTGCATACAAAATAAAGAAAGAAAACAGCTGCACTGTTGCAGATATTTGTTTTCTAGTCTGTGAAATATCAGCACTTAACTGTTAACATCTCATTCACCCACACATCTATTGGTAAATTACAAAGGACAACTTTCAGAGCTTTTTTTCTGTCACATCTTTCTTATATGTAATCTACATTTTTCTTTTTCTTTTCACATGTCTCTTTCTGTGACAAATCTTATTTGTGTGCTGTCAATTCATTGGTTTGATGGTTCAAATCCAGAGAGGGTGCTGTTTGTGTGAATATACTAATGTTTAATTAGCATATACACATGCTAAAAGACAATAAAGTGATGTTAACATCAGAAATGTACATTTTAAAGAAATGTTTCATAATATTTACTTTACTTTATTTTTTTCCTGCATCCTTTGCATGACATTTGGGCTTGCACACTCCTGACTGGCAGAGTTCCCAAGTAGTAAGCAACAGTTCACTTCCTAAGGTAAAAAGTAAGAAATTTAATTTGGCATGCCATCAGTAGCACAACTGAGACCAACACCAGTGTGCTTTCATCAACACACTGGGCAGCACCAAGTGAAGAAATTCCACTTGTCAACTAACTGTATCTGTGGCACAAGCTGTAAGTAAAGTGTGCCTAGAAAAAGAGGTCACATAATGTAGGGTTCAAATTCAGTTTACAGGTAATTTTTATGACTGGATTCAGAATAAATATTGACCTCCAATGTTGTATATGAAATTAGCAGCCTAAAGTCTGTGATAAATTATAAAAAGCTTACCTGTAGTCACTGTGAATTGATGTTACAAATATATTGTTGTTGTAAACTCACATCTTCCCATTACTAATAACAATATGTGCTATGGATGTTGTGACGTGGCATTTTGTAAAGTTTGCTAACACAAAAGCAGTAACATGACTTATAAGAACATATATGTCATACATATACTGGAAAACTTACCCATACCTAAAACATATTCACCATAAGACTTATACAATATATTGTAAACTTTGATGTCATAAGTAATTGTAAGTACTGTGACAAGAATGACCTCCTCTCATTATCTGTATGTTCCCTTTCAAAACAATTGCCATTAGATGAAACCCTGATGATGTGTAACCTAAATGCTATTTGTGATATTGCACAATGTAAAAGGGGTGATTGTTTCATGCTAATGCCATAACAGTGTTGTCCCTTGCTACATATACCCATTATACATATTACTTTGCAATATAAGTTCATTTTTATTTATATATTTTTTTGTAATGCCTTTTGCATTTGCACTCCACTCATCAACATTCAAACATTGTTTTATGCCTAAGGACAAAAGTGAAAAAATAAATTTGGGCTGCCTTCTGTAGTAAAAGCTAGCTTGATGCAGTTACATGGCCATCAATCCTCTGGATAGTAATCAGTGATGAATTTGCTCCTGTCAGGAGAATGAAGATAGGTGATGCACAGCTTAAATCCAATTTGCAGATACTTTTACAGAGGTGGGCAAAATGCTATTTCTCACAACATTTTAATTAGGAATGTAATAATAACTACAAATGAGTATCTTACTATGTCTATTGCAACAAATGTACCATTACTGCTTGCTATAGAAGTCCAATATAATGTGTGAAAATTATCTTAAATATGACAGTGATGATATTTAATTTAGAATGCACATGCATAAGTATGTGTGCAATATTTTTGTTATAATTATTATCACATATAAGTATGTGTTTATGACAGCATATCTTGTGAAGTGTGTAACCTAGCTGACCATGTATTACTCAGGTTATGCAACTGCATGCATCTGAAATGCATTTACAAGCAGAAAGACTGCCTTTTACATAAAAATGCAGTCCCCTGACTAAGTAAAGTTAATGACATACAGGCATCTCTGAAGTATACCATCAGTCATTGTTACCTTACTATACCTCCAATTACCATGTTAAAAGGTAAATTCTCCTGTGGAGCTCACAGTTAATAAGCAAAGTTGAACATTGTATCCTTCTTTTTCTCATGGGTTTGATTCCCAGGTAGTACTGCTCAATCATACCAGTGCATAACTCCCCACAAGCCAATATGTCACAAGTCATACCATTTTTCCTCCAACCAACAATGCTTATACCAAACAACATAAAGCATGTCATTGTTTAACACTGGAACATGTGTCAGTAGTTTGCATGCATGGCCAAATCTCACTGCCATATTTCACACCTTCTGTGCTTTTGGATACAATCAGTGCAAATGTGTCTGACAAGCCATCGCTCTGCTGTCAGTTGTACAAATTCATTTGGCAAGGAGGTGCATCTTTGCACAAAAGCTGTTACACATGAGATCTGAATTGGGTGCCAGTTCAGACCCATATTTCTAGCTTGACTGCTAAAGACATGGTTGGCAATGGTAGGGATGGTGTTCTATTTAAAGCACAAAGGTGGGGTGTTGAGTCCAGGATTTGTTGGCACTCATGAAGTGCTACAACCAGAGGCTACTGCAGGGGGATATACCAGGCCTCAGTATAAAGCTGAGGCTTGGAATCGCTTGGCCAAAACTATCTCCAGTGCAACTAGCATTCCATGCACTAGAGGGCAATGTCATCAAAACTACAGTGAAATAAAGAAATGCAAGACAAACCTCCTAAACTGATGGTAGGATGAATTTAAGACTGCAAATGCCCCATCAGCTGTGTAAGTATACTGATCCATCACCTGTGTATGATATGGCCTTAATTAACCAGCCAACACATTCATTATACTTTCATATATATTTATTTATTTTGTAATGCCTTTTACATTTGCACTCCACTAGTCAACATTCAAACATTGTGTACTGCCTAAGGACAAAAGTGAAAAAAAATAAATTTGGGCTGCCTTCTGTAGTACAAGCTAGCTTAAAGACCTCATCAGGCAACATCTCAAGCAAAGTTGGCAGTGCCATGATTACTCCCCAGGCTAGTGAAAGCAGATAAGGTATACATACTAAATCTAGAGTACTTGATAATAGTTTTCAATCTTACTCACAAACACTGGCTAATCTACAATGTATGTACTGTACCTGTGTACTATGTATGTATTCTACCTATGTTCCAAATTTCAGCTGTACACCACAAACTTATTAATTACCTTTATTTTTAAATTAATATTCTTTTGTTTGTTCACTCCACTGTAACTGTTAATGTGCCACATACCACTGTAAAAACATGTCTTTTGTAATTTGTGTGTATACTGATCATGTCTAAATAACTAAATGTATCTGTAATTTTTCTTTGTGGAGCTTTTTTCCCTGGGCCTCTGCTGAAAGAGGGCCTTTTTGGCTCAGTCAGACACCCCCGGTTAACAAATGTAAAATAAAATAAAAATAATAAATAAAATATATATCTACTATTTTTTTTCTTTTCTCTACTGTACATCTGCAGTAGAGATAACAGAAAACAATAAGGCACATCAGGAGAGACTAACTTACCTGAAAAAGGCACGGGGTAAGCATGCATCAGGTCTGAATGCAAGGTAGAGAACTGTCCATCATTCTATCTCATTTTGAGCAGGCATACCATAACTTTTATATCAAGCATACATGCCTACTTCAATAGCTCTTAATGAGTACATTATTGTCTGTGGGTTCAATACCCAGACACAGACACTACATTTTTTAACAAGATATTATTTATAAGATATCAACTGCAATACTGCATGACATTAACCATTCAATTTTTGTAAATGCAGTTATTAACTTAGAAAGCATATATCTGATACAGCATAGTCAATTATATGATTCTATTTATCATATCATATCATTGTGCTTGATTGATTTTATGACACATTAATGCCTTCCCATCATATGTGGATGTGGCCAAGGCGTAATTATTTTTTTCTCAAAATGGTTTATGTATTGAAATAAGAAAATAATGTGACATGCCATTGATACCTCCCAGGCAGCTGCAGGGGCACCACCACAGGCAGCACAAACACCCAGCACCTCTGGGTCACAACTTGTCAATGTTTCCACCACAACTCCTGCCCTACCTACTCCACCTGCTTCAGGTAGCTCTTTCCTGTCTGCTGGCGCAGTGGTTCCCTCTGGAAGCAGTACTAACAGATGTGGTAATTTTGTCACCTGTCACAAGCTGACAGGGCTTGTGAGTGGCAATATGGAGAGGGGCCTCAATACCCAAATTGGAAGGATTGAAAAGATTCTGCATCATATTGCCAAAATGATACCACATCCAGCACCGACCCAGGCAATTGACAAAGAATACAGTGATGACAATTCTGAGGATGAGGATTCTCACTGCTCTTAATCTGGGCATTAATGTGCACCCAAAGTCCCCTACCTAGCCTCCCTTATGGTTTCACCCAACCCTTTGTGTCCATCACCATCCTTGTCTGTCTTGTATATCCAGTATGTCTGCACTTGCAACCTAACCTAACCTAACTGCCTGACCCTCTAATTCATAATCACCTTCTTCAACATTCTGCTACTCTAACACTTGTTAGGCTCAACACACCACTTAGGAACTTGGAGATCATTATATCCAGCAGCCTAACACGTGTTAGAGTAGCTGTTTCAAAGTAGTGCCTTTACTCTGCATTCCCATAGCACAGTATGTTTAAGCAGATTTGTGTGAAAGCAACTGGACTATTGGGGCTGAGACTAAAATCTTCAGCTTTTGCATAGGAAGTTAGATGACATTCACCATTACTCGGAAATGGTGCACAACAGCAACCTCCATGCAAATGCTGAGGACAAAAAGTGAAGGCTTTTTGATGAGCCATTTCTGGCCAGGTGTATTATGTGTGATTCTAATTTTTGACCAGATTAAATGTGTGAAAAAGGGTTGATACAACAGTGGTGAAATGATGTTTTTGCATAGTGTCAAGGTTCGATTATGGCACTTTGTCAAATTATTATTTCATGACTTTTTATATTCCTATCATATGTTTAACTACTGACATCTGTATTTATCTCCATTTACAACATTTCATTAGCATACTATTTAAATAGTGTAGCAAGAAAGCATTTACAAAAACATTCCAGCCCCAACAGGGAGACTCAGTAAGCTACGTTTATCCTGCTTATGTCTTAATCTTGTTTCTGCTGTCCTACCCTTTCTTGCTCCCTATAGCAAGCACTTTATTGTACAGAGCATTACAGATCAATAATAAAGAAAAACTTGAGTAACACACCATAAATATGGTCCTATGTGAACCATAAATGATACTGTTGCTATTTCTCTTAACCATCTCTCTGTTCACACCTTCTGCTTCAGTAAGTTTTCACTGAACTTTCAATTGCGTGATTTAAAGTGTGTGCAGTAGAGGTTCTTTTGTGGTGTGATGAGATAAAGTTCAGATGTACAGACTGAATTTTGTATACTTTCAAGGGTTTTCCATGCATTAGTTAAGTTATATTGACTGCTTTTAGTACACTATTTTATGTGCAGCTGTTGATTACACATTGTTTTGCACCACTATTATCCTGCTTCTGTCATAATCTACTTGGTCTCTGCTTCCCTCTCTGTCTGTCTATGTATCTTCTCTCTTCTCTGTCATCAGTCTCTCTCCTCTGCATTTGTGGCTGGTGCAAAGCAGTACCAGTCAAAAAAGGGAAATGGAAGTGCACGACTTATGGCAAAGTCTTATGAGTTGTTGCCTTTAACCACATTACTCAATGGCGGATCCAGAATCAGTATGGATGGAGGGAGCTACTGCTCACCAAACATGAAGGCCAGTAGTCTGACTTCTTTAATATACTCACCCATCATTTTCTTCTATGTTTTGCATATCTGGAAATGTACATATCATTCTGAACATGAACTGCAGAAAGCAAGTAAATGCCACATATATCATGTATACCTATGATGACAATTCTTGTCTTTCTTGACCACCCGTCTCCAACCCAATCCTGGCAATTTTACACCATCTGGATTATTTTTCTCTTTCTTTATTCACCAGTTTTTTGATTCATTCCTTTAATTTGCAAACTGGCAAAGACTGCACTATAATAATTGTGGAGGAAGTGTCTCAAGCTTGGAGTCTGGGTGGCAGCTAGGTCCCCAGAAGCCACAAGCTTCTAAATACTCTGAGGTACATTTTAGAGTTTTTGACCACATTTTGAGTAAATGACAGCATAAACAAAAAAAAAATCATTACTAAGGAAAGAAATTCAGTCTGGCAAGCAACGAGGACAATTTCTGATCCTGGCAGTCAATTTACAGATTTGAATACCTACTGCCAACCTAAAAAGAGGAGGACAATTGTGTAGTATATGGGAAGACTAAGAATAGAATTCAGTTGCCAAAGTGGTACACAGTAATGTGGGACAGAATCGGATCATGATCTAATGGGGCCCTATGCAGGGTAATGGATCAGGCTGCCCACACATACAGTAACACCCCCCTTGGCAGCAGCCCCCCCATTCATTCCAGTGTCCCATTACTTTGCTATTTCTCCCTAGTTACTATAAACATTGTTCAAACTTGTCATTATATATAATATTTTCTTCTTTATATCTATAATGATTACATATATTTGGATTTAATTTAAAACTTTTATTTCACATTTTATAACACAAACACTGATAGCCATTTGCTAAACAAAATAAATCTCAGAATGAAAACAGACTTAGCATTAACAGTAAACTTCTCTGCCCTTGAAACTCACATTCATTGAAACTGCATTGAAACCCACATACAAAGAAAATCCATCTGGCCAGAGACAGATTAAGTTTACTATTGGGCTTTTTTACAATCATAGGCCCCTTACACACATTTATAGGACCATGCAAACATGTGTGTGTTCATTGATGCACCATCCTGATTGTATTTAGTTATATTCCTTATATAATACAGCACCACTTATTTATTATTTATTTATTTGTATTTGTTTACCGGGAAGGTTCAATGGGTCAAAAAGTAACCATTTTCAGTGGAGGCCCAGGGAGAAAAGCTCCACAAAGATTTATACAATACATACATTGCATACATTTGATTAAAAACTCGATTGGCAGATAGGTGTTTTACGCAATAAACAAAAATGGTTTCAAAGTAAGAAGGCAATGCAGCTATACAATAAATCTGTCTACTGATGGCACATATACATTGGTCCAGAACTGGATTGTCATCAAGGGATGAGGGTGAAGTTTGAAGGTAATATGGGATGGAGGTAGGAAAGTTAGGAGTCATGGGAGAAAGATAGAGTCAGGTTATAGGTTGTAAAGAACTAGCACATGAACATAGCCAGTGGGAGTAAAGGTGTTGTCTGAAATTTTTTGAAGAAAGATGCATTGCCAGTGGATCTAAGAGAGGATGGGAGAGAGTTCCATAGCCTAGCAATGTAAAAGGAGCGAAGCATTTGATCAGCAGAGAGTTTAGGTTTTTACTTGCAATAGCATTTGATTTTCAGAGTGGAGAGTTCTATTAGGGTGGTATAGTATAAATAGGGAAGAAAGGGCAGGACAGCTGGAAGGGTAGAATATTAGTTTGTGAGCAGTTTTTAGCTGAATGTATGTAAGATGATGAGGAAGTTCTAGGCAGTTTAGTAACTGAGGGACAGTGGTGAGATGTGTCGTCCATTAGTGATGAACTTTGCAATTTTGTTTATTCTAATTTTGCAGTTTTAAACATTTTTCCAGTAAGTGAAGAATCAAAATGTACTAACCAATAATGACAAAACCAATTTCAGAACATTTCAACCATAAAAGCCCACTCAAATTTCTGTCATTAAAATCCACCAATATCAGTCAATATGTACAATCTCTGCAGAAATAAAAGTCATATCAAAAGACATTGCTGCTGCCAAACAACTTTACATTTCAGTGTTTCATCAACAAATTCAGTGCCTGCTGCCTTTGAAGAATAAATTGTCTATGTTACATTAAAAATGGTTAGCTGGTAATATTGCAATAGGGAATGGGTGGCAAACTGATAGCAGGTTCACAGTTACTAGGCATCTCATCAAAGGAGGATACACTCAGGACTAAAGAACCCCGCCCCCTTAAAGTACAACATAGTATCAGCACTCCATCTACATGCTGTGGGAGTAGAACCCAAAATCTTCTACATCAAAAAAGCAAGTATGCTACCTGTTGTGCTACTAACACTGCTTTTAAATTCTATACCACAATAGTGATACCATTTGCTAAACAAAACAGTTGCATATTGTAAACAGACTTATCCTGAGCAGCAGTAAACTTCTCTGCCCTTGAAGGTCACAATTCCTTGAAAATGCAGTTGAAACTCAGTTCCTTGAAAAATGCACCTGAAATTCAATTCCTTAAAAATGCAGTTTGGTAGTTGAGGTAGAGGATTCAGGGTCTTGTTTCCTGTAGCTAAGGTACAGTGTTTGAGCGTAAGCAAATTACTGACCACCTGCTAACCCTAGCTAAGGCATTTCATTCTCATACACACACACACACACACACACACACACACACACACACACACACACACACACACACACACGCACACACACACACCTCAACCTCTTAGTGCAAGAAATCTAGATAAAGCCTAAAATAAATAATAGGGTTTGTGTATGTGCACTCAGTTTGGGTGAGAGAAGGGAATGTGTAACAGGCTGACCGCAAAAGACAACCCCTTCATTTTCACAAGGGCCACTTCCCTGTGATAGCGTCATGTTCCTTTTCTTGCCAGGGCACAGATAGGAACAGCAGCTATCAGGGCACATCAAGACCCAAAAAACTCAAGTATGTATGTAAAAGATATACACCTTCTGTCCACTTCTGCATTCAAATTAAATACTAGAATAACTTTGACAGAATAATATGCCATGACCTGCAGCTACTACAGGATATATTTAGCGTTTCTAGGTATAGTGAGTCATGTATCTTCTGTTTTACTAGATTACTCAAGTCTTGCTGAACCTTGCACTTGGCTTTCCTTGATCTAGATTTATGCATGCAAATAATTTTCATCCTTATTTTCTACAGCTTTCTCACACCTTCATAATCAGGCCACAAAAAGGTGCAGTTTTTCTTAACTTAAAAAGGGTTTTTGACAATTTGAAATAACTTACTTTTCGTATGCCAACTTCACTTATTTGGCATCCTTGTGACAACTAGTTACAAGATAACAAATTATTTAAATAACATAATTTTTATGATCAAAACTCACAAAGCAATCACTACAGAAGTATATATCAGTGAGGGTTCCTGAAGGTTAGGACCATGGATTCTTACTCTTCACCTAATGCATTAACTTTCTATTGCCATTGCATGACAATTATTTTCTATTCTATCTGGTTTTATTTAAAAATGGCCAGACACTTCCCAGAATATATTTTCATTCAAAAAATGTTTAATAAGACTTCCACACTCAGGTGTTTCAATTGTGTTATAAAGGGTTTATGAATGACAGGCTAATGAAATGATCCTTCAATCTCTGATGAGATCGGAGTGAATAATAGTCAGCTGGCTATGGTAAAAATCCCTCACTCTACTTCTCAATCAAGTTTCCAGTTGAGGTACTTTGTATGGGGTATATTCTGTTGTATCTCATCTATACTTCATTTTTGAGTTTGGTGTCTAAATAGATTAACAATACTGTATTGGTTACAAGATGCTAGAATGTTCAAATGTCTCTTGTTAAACAGGAAGCCTTGTGCCTTCCTTCTTTAAAGTTGAAGTGTTAGTGATTATACATATGCTAAGAGCAGGAATTTAATAAGACTTCACATATCTTAGGGATATAAAACCTAGCCACTGGGAATGCACAAGCCAGTGCATTTCTTCATGCCCATCCCAAGCTAGGATAAATGGGGAGAGTTACATCAGGAAGGTCATCCAGTCTAAAACTTTTCCCAAATGACATATGCAGACAAAAATACAGATTTCCATAATGGATTGGTCAAGGCCTGGGTTAACAATGACCAACTCTAGTACCATTAGCCAACAGGGTGTTGGTGGAAAATGGGCTACTGTTGGCCAAAGGAGAAGGAGAAGAAGGGGGGAGGTGTGCCCAAAGGCAGGAAGAGAGGAGGAAGGTTAGGAATGTGATAGTGAGGGTAGAAACTTTGAATGTTGGCAGTATGACTGGTATAGGGAGAGAGCTAGCTGATATGATGAAGAGAAGGAAGGCAGGCTGATATATTGTGTGCAATAAACCATATGGAAGGGGAGTAAGGCCAGGTGTATCGAAGGTGGGTGCAAATTGTTCTATCATGGTGTGGATGGGAGGAGAATGGGGTAGGGGTTATCCTGAAAGATCAGTATGCCAAGAGTGTTTTGGAGGTGAAAAGAGTGTCAGACAGAGTAATGTTTATGAAGCTTTAAATTGATGGCATGATGATGAATGTTGTTAGTGCATATGCTCCACAAGTTGGATGTGCAATGGATGAAAAAGAAGAATTTTGGAGTGAGTTGGATGAAGTGGTGGTGAGTGTACCCAAGGGTGAGAGAGTTGTGATTGGAGCAGATTTCACTGGGCATGTTGGTGAAGGGAAGAGAGGGGATGAGAAAGTGATGGGTAGGTATGGTGCTAAGAAGAGGAATCCAGAAGGTCAGATGGTAGTGGATTTTGTGAAAAGGAGGGACATGGCTGTAGTGAATACATATTTTAAGAAGAGGAAGGAGCATAGGGTGATGTACAAGAGTGGAGGAAGATGCACATGGGTGTATTATATCCTATGTAGGAGGGCCAGTCTGAAGGAGATTGCAGACTGTAAAGTGATGGCAGGGGAAAGTATAGTTAGGCAGCATAGGAAGGTGGTCTGTAGGATGATGGTGGTGATCAAGAAGAGGAGGAGTGTGAGAGCAGCACCAAGGACCAAATGGTGGAAGTTAAGAGAGGGTCTGGGTGGCAGTGAAGAGTTACCGAATAGCTGGGTAACTACAGTAGATCTGGTAAGGGAGACTGCTAGAAAGGTGCTTGGTGTGACATCTGGAAAGAGGAAGGAGGACAAGGAGACCTGGTGGTGGAATGAGGAAGTACAGGAGAGTATACAGAGAAATAGGTTGGTGAAGAAGAAGTGGGATTGTCAGAGAGATGAAGAAAGTAGACAGGAGAATAAGGAGATGAAGTGTATGGCAAAACGAGAGGTGGTGAAGACTAAGGATAAGGCGTATGGAGAGTTGTATGAAAGGTTAGACACTAAGGAGGGAGAAAAGGACCTGTACTGATTGGCTAGACAGGGGGACCAAGCTGAGAAAGGTGCAACAGGTAAGGGTGATAAAGGATAATGAGGGAAATGTACTTACAAGCAAGGATAGTGTGTTGAGCAGGTAGAAAGAATACTTTGAGGGACTGATGAATGAAGAAAATGAGAGGGAAAGAAGGTTGGATGATGTGGGGGTAGTGAATAAGGAAGTGCAACCAATTAGCAAGGAGGAAGTAAGGACAGCTATGAAGAGGATGAAGAATGGAAAGGCTTTTGGTCCAGATGACATACTTGTGGAAACATGACGGTATTTAGGAGAGATGGCAGTAGAGTTTTTAACCAGATTGTTTAATGAAATCCTGAAAAGTGAGAGAATGCTTGAGGAGTGAAAAGAAGTGTTTTGGTACCGATTTTTAAGAATGAGGGTGATGTGCAGGGTTCACAATCAAAAGGCAGGAAGTCAGTTACAACATGGTAGTAGCGACATTCAGAACGTCGACGTACAAGGGTCCATCAGTTCATAAGGAAATACACAAGGCAGGGATATGAAGCATGGTTGGCAATGGCAACTGTCAACATTAATATCAACAAAACTTTGTCGAATTTGCCGCGTTGACTTTTGGACCTACTTAATATTCATGAGTCGAGCATATGTGTCAGTAACATCACCATTCACGCTTTACTGTGTCACATTTTTTATAGTAATCTGATTTGCAGAGCTGTAGTAATTACAGAGGGATAAAACTGAACAGTCACAGCATGAACTTATGGGAAAGAGTAGTGGAAGCTAGGTTAAGAAGGGAGGTGATGATTATTGAACAGCAGTATATGCCGGGAAGGAGCACTACAGTTCCAATATTTGCTCTGAGAGTGTTGATGGAGAAGTACAGAGGTCAGCAGAAGTTGTATTGTGTCTTTGTGGACTTAGAGAAAGCATATGACAGGGTGCCTAGAGAGGAGTTGTGGTACTGTATGAGGAAGTCGGGAATGGCAGAAAAGTATGTAAGTGTGTTACAGGAAATGCACGAGGGTAGTGTGACAGTGGTGAGGTCTGCGGTGGGAGTGATGGATGCATTTAAGACAGAGGTGGAATTACGTCATGGATCAGCTCTGAGCCCTTTCTTATTTGCAGAGGTGATGGACAGGTTAACAGATGAGATCAGACAGGAGTCCCCGTGGACTATGATGGTTGCAGATGATATTGTGATCTGTAGTGAGAGAAGGGAACAGGTTGAGGAGACCCTGGAGAGGTATATGCTCTAGAGAGGAGAGGAATGAAGGTCAGTAGAAATAATACAGAATATATGCATGTGTGTGAGAGGGAGAATAGAGAAATGGTGAGTATGCAGGGAGTAGAGTTGGCAAAGGTGGATGAGTTTAAATGCTTGGGATCAACAGTTCAGAGTAATTGTAAGTGTGGAAGAAAGGTGAAAAAGAGAGTACAGGCAGGGTGGAGTTGGTGGAGAAGAGTGTCAGGAGAGATTTGTGACAGACGGGTACCAGTAAGAGTGAAAGGGAAGGTCTACCAGAGGGTATTGAGACCAGCTATGTTATATGGGTTGGAGACGGTGGCATTGACAAAAAGGCAGGAGTCAGAGCTGGAGGTGGCAGAGTTAAAGATGTTAAGATTTGCATTGGGTGTGATGAGGATGGACAGAACTAGGAATCAGTATATTAGAGGGTCAGCTCCGGTTGGACAGTTTGGAGACAAAGCCAGAGAGGCGAGATTGCATTGGTTTGGACATGTGCTGAGGAGGGATGCTGGGTATATTGGGAAAAGGATGCTAAGGATGGAATTGCTAGGTAAGTGGAAAAGAGGAAGGCCTAAGATAAGGTTTATCGATGTGGTGAGAGAGGACATGCAGGTGGTTGGTGTGACAGAGCAAGATGCAGAGGACAGGAAGAAATGGAAACAGATGATCCACTGTGGTGACCCCTAACAGGAACATCCAAAAGAAGAATATCTTAGGGATATATAGAGTTGAATGATTCCATCCTGACCCTACTCATACTCTTTCTGCACTTGAGTATAGTTATTTATGCACCCTTGTGGAGTCCCATAGAGATTGTGTATTGCAGACTCATGCATTTTTCTAAAAAAAAACAATTTTTATGAAGAACAGACCAAAAATATAAGGCAAAAGTCTGGACATTCTGCCAAAATCTGTACAGTTGAGAGGTATCACACACACACCTACCTACCTATGTCCCTCCATTTTACATAAATGTGCACACACCTATCTTTCTCCCTCTTACACACAAATACGCAGAACTACCTACCTACTTCTTACACACACACACACACACACACACACACACACACACACACACACACACACAACCTACTTCTTAAACAATGAAACACACACACACACACACGCAAGCAAACACACACACACACACACACACACACACACACACACACACACACCTACCTCTCAGTTGTCTGCTCATGATCCACAGTCTAAACGTCTTCTCCATCCAAATTCTGCGTATGTAGAAGATGAAGAAGTAAACAGGTCACACAGATGCAGAAGATGAAAATGGGCTGCACACACCCATTGCATCTGTGTGACTGGATGCAAAGGGCTTTCTTAAAGAAGAACACCCTTAAAAAACACCTTTTTTTATATATTGAAAAAAATTAATCTCCCAGCCAGCAGGGTCCCCTCCTAACCAGCGCTTGGGTCACATACTGCTGGATCCAGCTTTGTGCACAGACATTTGTATCCCTAAAGAAAAAATGGATTTATTGTAATTTTGTGCTGGATTTGTCTCTGATGGGGGTAGCTTAAGCTTCCCTAGACCCACCGCAGTAAATCTGCCACTATTAATCTGTTGCCCATCCTAATACTGTGCTTAGCCTCCCTGCTCTATATACAGTCATGCTAATCCTCTCTTGAACAGGCTGAAGAGTCGAATGTACACCACACATGATATTCATAGCTCTCAACCTCTCACAGCAAGAAATCTGGACAAAGTCATAAACAATGGGGGGAAAATACCCAAAAATAGGGGCACCTTATAAATACTGCTCTTACAAACTCAGGAAGTTGATAGAATAACAGGTTTTGCATTAACTTGAATTTTCCTAAGGGTATGAAGTCTGAAACTCAAATGTCTGTCATTATTTTAGGACGTCACTCCTCAATGATTTTCCAATAATTCGCCAGAAAACCAAAATTATATGAAGAAGAGACCAAAAATGTGAGGCAAAAATCTGGACAGTTGAGAGGTATGAGATGTTCCAGATGCAAAGATTAATACGAAGCATGCTGCCCAAATATTCCTGGCTTCATGACAAATGTGCAAATCATGAAACATAACACTTTAACATAACACATCTCTGTTCTGCATTGGATCATTTGTTATGCTTCTAACTATAATGTGCACCTTATGTAATGTTATAATTGTTATTACTGTGATGAAGCCTGATGGCTACATACTTCCTTGTCTTATTGCTTTGTGACTGCCCCATAAAACCAGTAAAATGAAGGTTGTGAACTAATATTTCCTGTGTGGTGTGTTGACATAATTCACCTAATTCATAATCTCTCTTAAATGGATACATGCATCCTATAAATGGCTCATCTCCACGGGCCCCTTCTTGTAAGTGTTTCACCTCCCAAGCCCCTGCTTATACTTATCAAGGGTACCAGAACTTGTCAGAGATTTGGGATGTATGGCTAGGCTTAAAAAGGCCCTTGTGGTCATTATCCTACGACCTTTGAACCTATGAACATGCCTGTGAAATATTGCTGGCATAGTATCAAGAGCTGGAATCCAGAAATATTTGAAAGTCATATTTAACGTAATAATCATATTGCAATTACATGTGTAAGTGTTGTCTACATATATTAGTATCCCACCTGTATCCTGCTTATGTCTCAATAATGGTTATACATTCTGACCCCTGCTTTCTCCCTATTAGAAACACTTGACATAGCAGGAAATATTACTTATCTGGAAAAACATAATATAACACACTTTGAGGATGTTAAAGAATGACCAAGAAAAATTATAACATTCTTTGTGTGTCTCTTTCACTGTCTGTATGTGTTCCAACTTGTGTATCTTCAGTTTTTACTGCTTCATATTTATTAGGCTAACGGATGTAATGTACATGTTGTGTGATTTTACAATTGCCATGACAGCAATGATGAGTAATACATGCATTCTCCTTTGTTTCAATATGTTGTCATATCTGAGCTTTGTGAAGTAGGATTTCCTATATGATATGGTTAGATAATACTCAGGTCTACAGATTTTTCTTGGAATACTGTCAACGTTCAAATCCAGAGGTATGCCACAATGCTTTTGAATGTTTTGTAAGAGTCTTGACTGTGTAACTGTTGGCTACATATTTTCTTAACAAAACCCTATCCTGCTGCTGTATTAATGTGTTCGTTTTTTATTGGGAACACTGTCTTGTACAAATCTGGCCTGAATAATTATGATGATAAACCAAAGAGTTAACACAACACAAATATGTGCAAAAATGAACCATAAATTGAAAAGCCGAAAAGACACACACGTTATGTCTGTATGTGTATTTCTGTCACCAAATATCCGATCCATCCCACCCCTTCCATGTCATCAGATAAACCTCCTTGATTCTAAACGGTTTCCATAAGCCATGTTTCCATCAGCATGCTTGGTCCTATCGTGTTTCATAATATACCAGTCTCATACATATAAGGATTGAAGAACTGCAACTGTCATGACAAATGAAAACATGACCATAAGACGTATCTTTTCTGCATTCCATCAGGTTTATACTGCTTATTTGCATGCAGGTTGGCACAGAGTATAATAGACTACTGCTAACTCCCACTCTAAGTTCAGCGCTAGCCCTTGAGTTAATATTTTGCAATCAGCAATGCAAATAAGCTTGAGAGAGAGAGTTAAAAAATATTTACAACAAAGAATTCTTTGAGCAGGTTGTGCAACTTCTGTATGCGTTTATGGAATTTTGAAACCAAGGTATCTGAATTTCAGAGTGATCAGTCTGTTAATGTATGTCTGCACTCCAACAGTTAGATTTGCAAATATGTTACAGTGAAGTGCAACCTTTTCACACATAATCCATCACTATTATTCAGAAGTGCGCTGTCATATTTTGGAAATGCCATCTTGTATTATCAATGCACATTGTGCATGCATGAGCCAAGACAACTGACAATGACACAATAAATTGTTACTATTTGCATGCAATCATCCTGGGATGAATGCTTGCTTGACAATCCACTGTTTTACAATTGTGATTGTCATTGACACCCCATATTGTGAAACAGGTAATTGTTATTCAAAGTAACGCAATGTACATGAATGACAGTACAGAAATCTTAGCAGAGAATTATGTCATTATGTGCTGCTACGTTGGCCTGTCCATCCACATGCATTTGTCCCAAAACCTGTGATGCACAGTAGCTGATGCTCCATACAGTTGTTTTACTACTTACAAATGCTAATTTTCACATCATTAAAATCAAACTTCTCCTGTGGCACTTGTGATTCATTCAGTGTTCTCTAGATTGTGTAAATAGGTAGGTAGTTCAATTCTCGCACGTGTGGTTCTACTGACAGATATGTAATGCCTTAACAACAGATGTGCCATGTCCACTTCCACTCAGAAGAATTTTACTTTGGACACAGCTGCCTTTGTACTTTATCCTACTTTTACCACAGGCATCTTCTCTGCAACACACTAATGAGGTCATCCTCTCAAAAGTGCACTATCTCTCCTTTAGAGTCCAACTTCTCCTATGGCACTTGTGATTCATACTGTGCACTGTAGATGTTGTGTTGGGTAGGTGATTTGAATATGACAGTAGTGAACTTGTGTGCGGTTCTAGAGACAGATAAGTAAAGCATCAACAACAGATATGCTGTGTCCACTTCCACTTAAGAGAAGAATTTAACTTTGCACACAGGTCCCTCTGCACATTATCCCACTTTTTCCACAAGCAACTTTTCAATAATACACTGATGAAGTCATCCTTTCATAAGTGCAGTCTCTCACTATAAAAGTCAGACTTATCCTGTGGTGTTTGCAGCTAATACTGTGTAGATTGTCTAATTAGATAGGTAGGAGGTTCAAATCTCACAATGATGAACTTGTGTGTGAGGCTTCAATGTCAGGTACATACAGCTTCCTGAGCAGATGTGGTGTATCAACTTCCAGTCACAGGAACACTTTAACCCCCATCCTCTAATCCTACCTTTAACACAAACATCTTCTTTGCAATACAATGTTGAGGTAATCTTTTCATAATTGCAGTCTCTCACTATAAAAGTCAGACTTCTCCTTTGGTGCTTGGGGTTACTTCTGTGTTCTATAGATTGTGTAACTAGATAGGTAGGAGGTTTAAATCTAGCACTGGTTAACTAATGTGACTGTGTGTACTGTCAGATACAATTGTGTTCATGCCCACACCCCTTATGTAAACTTCAACTTAGGAAATGTATTTTCACTGGCAGAGAGTTACCCTATAAATTTGTATTACCCCAGACAATACCTAGTTTTGGAAATACAATGGTTGGATCATGATTTCAAAAATGAACTTCATTACAGTTGTAGTGTAAGCTATCCTGTGGAGCTGGATGTTGATACTGTGCTTCCCTAGGCTGCATAAATAAAGATGAAGGAGGTTTGAATCTAACAATGATTGACTACTGTGAATGTCTGTCTATCATGCTGTGTATAGAAGGCTTCTAATACATGTAGCTGTGTACTGTTACTATGCACGTCAACTACCTTCACTCATTTTTAGAACATCAGCATATTAATGGTGGTGCCATCTATCCAAATGTGCACTGTCACAACTGTAAGCCAGCATTTCATGTGGTGTATGCAATTCAGGTAATGTTCTGTACCTTGTGCTATTAGGTAGTCTGTTCAAATCCAGCCATTACTCCTTGCACTCACTTGTGTCAGTATGACTGTGAATGTGCATTTAGGTAACAGTGTTGTCACCTAGCTATCTGCTGTGTACATGGCTGGGGATTCCTGTTATGAGAATTTATGCTAATTTCTCATGCAGAAATGCTTTATTGGATAATGATGATGTCATGGGATGACATCTGGCTTTGTCATGAGAGCTACTAAGGCTTTTTCCTGTGGCATGAGGACATGAGACAATGTTCTGTATGCTGTTGCCTTAGTAAGGCATGTGTTCGAATCTGTGATTATCCACACACCGTGTGTGACTGCCATTCTCCCATCACTGTGATGACTGCTAAATGTCATGTGCGTTTTGGTATACCTAGCAGCAGGCTATGCCGTGTGAGAAGTAGACATATAGCAACAGTCTTTTAAAGAAATTATAGGGACACATATCCCTTGCAGCAATAATATGATGCCATGGTTTCAAAGACTCAAATATCTCACAGTTTTAGCATCACCTGCACAATGCTACATTCATTCTTCACAATATCATGTAGCTTCTATCGTTACATAGACAGATGCTGAAAATCCACACTGACTGGTTGCAACCATTGTGTGTCCTTATACTGTTATGCATGAATCACATCCACAACTTTCATAATGTGTGCAGTTACAGTGGGAGAAGCCTCCCCTATCCCTTTTATCTCATACAAATTGTTTGCAACACAATCATATGATGGAATGACTTCACATGCATCGAGTCCCAAAGCTCTGCTAAGACTTCCACTGTGGCACTTTGATTCATGCATATGTTGATAATCAGTGGACTTACATAGCCTACTGTTCAGGTCCAGCAAAGAGCAATATTATATAAATGTACTGATATCATAGGATCATAGAAAGTTACTAGGCTATTGGCCCTGAGGCCCTTACAAGCCTAGCCAAGAATTTAGCCCATGTTCCAACAAGTCAGCACCCTATGCCACAGGTGGAATCCCAGGGGTGTATTTCCTGTTCCCCTTCCAGTTATCCAGGTTGCTCTTAAAAAGGTTTAATGAGGTACTCTGCTTTACATGGAGAGGAAGAATACAGGGATGTTATGACCACCTTGCCCCTGGATGAGATACCTTTACTAATGAGGTGGGCCATGTAGAAAGCTTTCCATACAATGGAGATAATATGGTGGTCAAAAGGCAGTTTGCTATCAACCTGGGTGCCCAAGTCCCTCACGACTGACTGAATGCTTTGTACCTTATTATCAATGTTATAATTTGTGGGGAAATTACTCTCCCCAAAAGAGATGATGATGCATTTTTTGGCATTCAGTTTGAGGCCATGTTTCTGGCACCAGTCATTTGTTTGGGTGAGACCCTCTTGGAGGATGTCCACATCACTAGGGGAATTGATGACAGAACCCTGCTTGTAATCATCTGTAAACTTGGCCAGCCATAGCCCACTAGATTTTGCCTGCACCTCTGAGAAGTATATCCCAAACAACAAAGGCTCCAAGACCAAACTCTGGGGTACACTGCTTCTTATAGGTCTACTACTTGAGGTGGCTTCCCTTATTTTAACTAGGTGGATTCTATCAGTGCGCCAGTTTGCTACCCATCTGGTAACATATGGATTGATGCCTAGTTCAGAGAGTTTATCTATTGTATCTGAGTGGGGAATAGTATTGAAGGCTTTGGCCAGGTCAAGGTAGGCGGTGTGCACCATCTTCCCTTCATCTATGGTCTGTCTCAAAGAAGTTAACCAAATTTAATAGGTATGACCTTCCCCTGACAAAACCAAACTGTGTGGGGTCAAGTGTCTGGAGGTTGCCAATGTCCTTGTTAATGAGGTCCATGATAATCTGCTCCATGTCCTTGCAGATCAGGATGATGGGTCTATAGTTTCCTGGATTGGTGGATGCTCCACCTTTGTGCAAAGGGATGACAGTAGTTGTCCTCCACTCAGGTGGGATGAAGCCAGTATTCAGGCTTTGGTTGAATAGGATGCCTAATGGTGCTGCAAGTTCCTGCCTGAGTTCATGTATGATGCAGCCTGGGATGTTATCAGGTCCCATGGAGGCTGTATTTTTTGCCTTTGAGAGGGCAGTGATGAATTGCTCCCTAGAGATAAGGGAAGGGGGCAGCTACTGGGGATGTCTGGTTTTACTGATGGGAGGGTCAGAGGAGTGAAGTTTTCACTGAACTTGTCTGCCAGCAGGTTGGCTATATCTACAGTGTTGGTGTATGTGGTGTCCTTGACCACCAGTTCTGAGCAGAAATAGATGCTTCCCTTGAGACTGCAGACATATGTGAAGAAGGCCTTATGATTGTCTTTAGTAGATGTGGCCAGTTTGGACTCAAAGTTTGCTTATGAAGATTTCACCAGTCCTCTTATTTGCTTGTTCAGGGTAAGGAGATATTGCTTCCAATTAGACAACTGCTCCTTCTTGGTCCTGTACAGCAATTGTTTCCTTTTATTATCGAGTTTTTTATTGTAGATGTCCACCAGATAGGTTTGCGCTTCCTTGAGGAGGAGGATTTTGTCCTGTCTGGTAGTCCTGATTTCATGCAGCTATATAAATGCTCATATCGTACTTTGGTGTAGGTTTGGACATATGTGCCAGTTCCTATGGAGGGGAAGGGGCTGTAAAGCTGTTTATACCTTCCCTCAGGAGGTTGTAATCAGCTTTGGAGAAGTTTTTTTTGTTTGGCCCTAGCTGGGGGGGGGGGGGGGGGGCATTGAGGGAGATGTTGACTTTGAAAGTGACTGCTTTATGATCAGATCTTACCAGGGATGATGACACTGTAGGGATGCTGCAGTGGTTACTCATGTTGGTTAATACCAAGTCCAAGATATTTTCGCCTCTTGTGGGATGTCAACCAAATGGACCAAGGCATTTGCATTGACGGAATCAAGGAATCTCTGGGCATTTGTGTTTTGGTATGAGTACTTCTTCCAATCTATGGTTGGATAGTTAAAGTCACCCAGGATCAGGGTAAAGGGTTGAATCTTGATAGATTCAAAGAAGCCAGATAAGTGGAGTGGGCATCTTGAGTCAGAGTTGGAGGCCTGTATCTAGCGATGATTTGAATAGGGGTCTTGTCAATTGCTAACTGCACCTGGAGTGTTTTCTGTGCATCGTACTGTTTGACCAGCCTAGAGGTGTGTATGTCTTTTATATATATTGCAACTCCACCTCCTTTTGTTTTGCTGCCCATAGTTTGGGGTCTGAATGAATGATAGGATGAGTAACCTGGTATGGCTGGGGTGCTCTCCGCAGCTTTGAACCAGGTTTCTGTGACTGCACAAATGTCAGCTTCTTCCAGGGCTAAGAATGCTTGCAATGGGTGCAGTTTCATAGACTCTTATGATTTAGCAGCATGACCTTTAACTTACATTTTGATGACATTTTCATGTTGGTAGTTTTGACCTCATAGCATTGTCTAAAATAGGCAGAATGGGGGAGGCAAGAGCCTTTGCCAGGAGCCTGAAGCCCAAGGGAGACAGATGCAAGTCACCTCTGGCAAAGCATTGTGGTTTATCAATCATGTCATCCGAGGCTGTCAGGTACTGGATCCTCTTGGAATGACACCAGAAACTAAGCCAATTGTTAAAGTAAATCATTTTCTGTTTGTATTGAGGCATCATTCTGGGTGACAGTAGATTGCTGCTTAAAGCTAGGAACATACCTGCCTGGGACACATACTCATGTCTCTCTTCATATAGTCCAGGGAGGTATGTCTCAAGTCATTCACTCCAACATGGACTATGCCAGAGTCATAACAGTACCTATTGAGAGACTTGAGTGCATTAGTGATATGCTGGATTCTAGCACCTGACAAACCACTAACCGTGACTTTCTCCTTAGCAAGCCTGGTGAGGGGCACATCTGTGTGTCTCACAATGGAGTCTCCTATGACTAATATGTTGGTCTTATGTTTAGGCCTTAGAGACTGTGAGACACAGGTGTGTAGACTATGTGTGGTGTGGTGGGCAGTGGAGTTTGCATGTGTTTATGCTTCAGAGGTCTCTTTTGTTTGGCATGCTTTTGTTGAGGACCTCCGCATATGTGGGGGTGTGTTGTGTAGGTGTGGGTGGTGTTTGAGGTGTAGTTTTCCTGTTGCCAACCTTCTCAGTGCCAGATATACTGGTTTGTGGGGGAGAGAGAGTGCTGACACTAGGTGATTGATGTAATTGCATCTCTCACAAATTGTGTTCCTAGGTGGTAGTAGTAGAGGGTTGTCCGTATGCATGAGGCAGTTGCTACACTGTCTCAGGATGCCCATATCAACCAGACTGGCAGGAGAAAATGTAGGAAATTGTCCATCCATATTTGTGACTAACTGAAAGAGCTAAAAAGGTAAAGGGAGGTTTAACAGTAGTACTACTACATGATAGCACAAGTGCTACTAAGGGAAATTTTGTAGCTGGAATACCTCAAAAAGTGTTAAAAGCTATGCAGCTGAAGTTCTGGATGCAGCAGACCTGTGTATAGACTATGCTACTCAATTTAAGGTTAAGAATACAGTAAAAAAATCACAATGAAGCACAGATTAATCACTTATAGTCAAAAGATCAGAACTTGCAGTATGAAAAAATACAGTTAAACAGCAACAAAATGCAGTAAAATGCAGTTAAACAGTAATGAATTTCAGTAGATAGCAATTAAATATAGTCAATCAGTAGATTGCTTTAAAACAGTAGCTCATAATCATAACAACAAAAGACAGCACAAATAAAGCAGCAATTCAGTAGAATACTGTCATCAATGAGGCTACCAACAAACAGTAATAAATACGGCAAACTAAATGCAGTTGAACACCTAAGCACAAGCAGCAAAATGAAGTAGGAAGAGATACAGTTTTTTTTTTTTAGTAGAAAGTGAGGAGACAGAATATAATAAGATAATTCAAGGTTGAAAAGCTAAAGGGGTGGGCCTTTACTAATTTCTCACTATAAACAGTAGAATGAGCTGATGAAATGTGACTGGGGGGAGTGTCGAGTATCACCTTTATACCAGAGGCAGGCAACTCAAAGCAACAAAAAGGAGACTAAAAAACAGCTGGACAGATTTAACAGATATGCAGTAAAACAGAAGTGCAGAAAACAGTTGAAAATAAGCACTTATCTTTTTCCAATATTACAGCAGATCAAATGGCAGAAGGCCTATCTCACTGCAGCTTTGAACAGCTTCAGCAAACAAGTAAAAACTGGTTTAAAACACTGGCTATTAAAGGCAGAGAAACAGAAACCAGCCAACTTAACCAATCAAAATAACACAGTGTTGCAGGAATGCTTCTAGCTAGATCAAACCAGACTGATTCTTTCTCCCACAAAGACACAGCTAGGCCTCTCTAGACAAAGGATTTCACTACAACTTCCAAAGGTCACAAACAGTAATGAATATTACACAAATAACACTGCCTGAAGTTTTTTATTCTCTGTTTTTACTATGGAGAAAGAAATATAAAATAATTTTGTAATTTCCTGCCAGTGAGACAGTTGTTCTGCGAATGCCATGGTATGACTGCTCTTGTGGCTCATGTCTTGAGTAATGACATGTATAGCGTATCTACACTGATAAGAGTGTGGTTCAAATGTGGGACAACAGGAACAGCTTCTTTGGCTCACAGTTGAGTGAACATTGGTATTGATACCTCCTTGTCATCATTCTGACAAAATCATGATGTACAAATTATTGTAAAATGTCCTTTATTACTTCACACATTCATTTTATTTATTTGTGAGAATATCCATTGATATGTTGCATGGCAGACACAGTCAATACACATCTCTATAGAGTCTGTAGTACGATAGGAAGGGGTTTGAATCTGGTAACATCTGTCTGTCAGATAACTGTGTCGGACAGGAGTGGCATAGGCAAAGGAAGTATTTATGGCACAGTCGGAGGGCAACAGTTTTAAGGCATCACCCTCCAAAGTAGGGGATCCATACCCATGTCAATAAAAAACTGCTGTCAGCTCTTCAGGTGTGTTCATCATGACACACACAGGATGCCTATTTCTGTGGAATCACAGGTTGATACACATCTTTCTGATATCTGTCCTGGCATCTGTCAAAATGCAAATGTTGCATATATTATTGATTGCTCACAGGCATTATTTAATTTCCAAATAATAATGCATTGTAGTGTGTAGTGCATGTCTTCCTCTGAACATTTATTTATTACTCTATAATTTCTTTCTTCACACTGTAGAGCTTTATAGGACATGACTACTTACATAACATTTCTTACTGTATGGCATTATGCAAGATCATCATAAAGTGTGATTGGGCCTCTGTTAAGCACGTTCTTGTGTGTAACTTGTTTACATGCTACTATGGTAGTGTTTTCTGTAATTTCTTGTTAGCATGTCCAGTACAATCATGTAGTAGATGAGTTCCATTTACGAGCAGAGACCTTGAACTACTGCAGTGTCATCAGATCTGTGTTGTCATTTGTCACTTGTGTATTTTGAGTGTTATTATATTACTGTTTAAAATGTACATGAATATAAAATGCATGTTTGTGTAATAGATGTGTCAAAGTAATATACCCCCCCATGTATGATTGCCAAATGATGACAAATGGTAAATCATGCCCCTTTCTGAAGTTCATGACACAAAAGCTCATTTCTTCTTGTTTATACATGATGAAGTGGAGAGTACATCTCTGCTGTCAATTATCAAACATATATTTCATAGGTTCCTAGATTAGTACCAAGCTAACTGGCCTTGCGAGTCATTTTAAGCCTAGCCAATTATTCCTTGTGAGACTTGAACCCTGCACCTTGTGTTTGTAAGGCAAACACCTTAACCATTAGACCACCCTCCCAACATGTTATTTAACATTTGTTTGCCAGGAAAGTCCAACTGGGATAGAGCCCACTTTCAGCAGAGGCCTAGAGAGAAATGCTCCAGATGCATGTCTTTGGAGTGTGGGTGGAAACCAGATCACATGGAGGAAACCCATACGAACACAGTGAGGATATGCAGATTCTACACAGAAAGCATCCCAGCTGAGAATCGAAGCAGAGAACCTCTTGCTGTGAGGTGACAATGCTAACCGCTGCACCACTGCACCACCCTTTATATACATGTCATATTCAATAACTACAGTCTAAGAAAATAGCCCCTAATGTATCCATTGTCTTTGATAACTGTTATCTCAGCTCGGCATGTTATCAACGTTAATATCACATTTACTCCCCTTTCTTACAATATTGCATTGCATCACTTTCACATCTGTTGTTAGCAAGTCCATTTTCAGTTTTGTACATGGGTAAAGCACTGGGAACAGGAGTCATTATTATTACATCAGTATGGGAGTATTTCAGTTTAAAATATTTCCTTGTCACATAATCATATTTGACTGCATTAACTGAGCACAATGTCTCTGTTTACCCTCCCCTCGTATAATGTCTGCACTATTAACATTGTATTCTGTATACATTCTCCCCATTTAACATCCCTGCATCTTACTTCTTGAAATCAACTTGCCCTTACTTCATATAAACTGTCTGTACATGCTTGCATAATAGGTTTACCTACAAGCAAGCAGTTTTGTTAAAATTGTGTGCTTGTTTCACTGCACCATTTCATTCCCATCAACACCGCTGCTGGTCACAAAGTGGAACTTGCAGCAGGCATTTTCAATGAGTGCTGCTGCTCTTTGCTCTAACTAGTTGTAATTGTGCAAAGTTTGCATGAAGCTTACACGATTGTTACTGAATCCCAAGGTGTATCTTTCTCCTGATTGTCTACATAGAGAATTATGATTGGCTCGCCGATCATAAGCCGCTTATTATGTGTTTGAGACATGGATGCTCTCGAGGTGAATCTTGACATCTATGCCAAGAACACACAATTAAGGGATGTAATGGGTGAGACAATCATAATTCTTCGTAGTGTATGGAACTTTATCTGCTCCATGTAGTACTAGTTACAGGGGAGGAGAAAAATTGCAAAGGGTTGTTTTGCCAGCTTTCAAGGCCATAAACCAGTTAAAGGATGCTGACCAAAGGGCAGTGTGATGCTGTACATTACATTTACACTTACCTTTCATTCCTCTCATCTGTCCTCATTTTTTCAGAACGTCCAGATTATTGCTTCATATTTTTGGTTTGTTCCTCATAAAATCTGTGTGTTTTGAACAAACCACTGAGGACTGAAGTCACAAAATAATGACATGCATGGGATGCATAACATTTGTTAAGGTCAGGTTGCGCACCACTCTGGTGCTTTATTGGTTTGTCTTTTTCCAAATATCAGACTATAATCAGCATACTCCATGCACGACATAGAGGATTATGATCGGTTCGCTGATCATAACCCCGTTATTATGTGTTTGAGACATGGATGCCAAGAAATTCACCTCAAGAGCGAAGCTCGAGATGTGAATCTTGGCATTCATATCTAGAACACATAACTGAGGTTTACGATCAGCAAATCATAATTCTTTGTAGTGCATGGAGCTTATCTGTTCCATGTCCTACTAGTTACAGGGAAAGAATGGCTAAGTGTTTTCCCGGCTTTCAAAGACATAAAGCACTTAGCGAGCACTGTCAGAGTGGTAGTGAAACATAGTCCATTACATTTACTTTCACCTTTAATACTGCTTAACTGTCTAGATTTTTGCAGAACGTCCAGATTTTTGGTTCATATTTTTGGTCTGTTACTTATAAAATCTGTGCTTTTCAAACAAACCACTGAGGACTGAAGTCACTAAATAATGACATGCATTTGAGTTTTAGAGTTCATATCCTTCAGGAAACTGATGCTAATACAGCCTGTTATTCTAGCAACTGACTTTGTTTTTGAAGTTGGGGACACATTACCGGTATGAACAGCAGGCAGAAAAAAAATCTTTCATTTCTGCCGCTGTCATTCTCTAGTCAGTACAGGCAGATTTTATTGCCTGCCACTATACCTGACCTTAACAACAAAAGTAGGGGGTACTTAACGTTTGTTAAGGTCATGTTGCACGCCACTCTGGCGCTTAACTGGTTTGTCTTTTTCGAATATTAGAGCATAATCAGTGCACTCCATGCACTACATAAGGGGCAAGTATACTCTATACTGTTTTCTTTATCCTGATGTTATTTTATTGTATGGACTCAATGCAACTGTATAACGTTTGAATTGTTTTGTGTGAGTACTCACTGACTTTTTTTTTATCTAGTTATATACCATAATTTTCCCTATATTGTCAAGTGTTCTGTGAGCTCAGGATGAAAACAGTCAGTAGACCAGCCCACCTACTTGGTCAACAAATAGAAATAAATGATAATTTGAGTCTAAAGTTCCCTAAAAGACTAAAGATGATACTCAGGGACGGGCTTTACTAAGATCTGTACCATAGCAGAAATGTATTACTGTCTACTGCATTATGTTTAGGGTGCAGTTTCTCTTGATGTTGTCACCATCTGAAACCTACCATTTTCTAAATACTTCTGAACTATATCCATCTACTTTTGTTTTATGCATTTTTTTCTGAATGCTTTAATAACAGACTTTTTGATAAAAACTATACTATATTTCAAACCATTTACCTTTTTAAGGTACATCAAACAATTAGTGTACTTTCAACATTAAGGTAGTGTATTCACTTAGCTTAGTGTCATTTAGTAGCACTAATGGGTCTTGTCAGCAGGTTTGTGTCATATAATATTAGACAGCCTTTTAAAATTAGCAGCCTAAACAATTTTCTTTGCACTTCTTGGCATTGTTCCAGATGCCACGATTGTAAACAGTTGCTAAAAGCAGCTTAGACTCTTAATAACTTTAACTATTCATTTTGCAGTTAGGTGACTTTTAAAACCAATGTTTAGATAAGGATGCATGTTAAAGCTACCTAGGCCTCAAAAAAGATCTTATTAATAATAATAACAGTAATATAGATGTGTGAGAATTTTGCACACAGCCTACAATTTTGATTCAGGATTGATTTTTCCTTTAAATAAATTACTGCTCACCCTTTAATGTTAACTACAAAGAAATGTGTATGCACACTTCTTTATCAGTTTGAATTACTGTCTTTTTGGACTTTGGAGCATTCCAAGTAGAATGGCGCTAGTAATTGTAAATTACTTAAAAAAGGCTGCTGTATCATGTGTAACTACATACCTAGGTAGTTTTGATTACCAACAAGATTGCAGTATACATGCATACCTGAAGTTGGCAATCTGTGTAAGTACCATCATATGAATTTAATTTCTGCGTAGGAAGAGTCAAAGAATATCTAGCCCAAGCTAGTACATTTAAAAGAGGCTAATAAAAAAGCCATGACAGAGGATTAAATTACTATACACAGAAAGTAAGATGATCCCTCAACTTGTGATCAAGGGAATTATGGTATGAAAGTTAATTATTTTGTATGTTAAGCTTATACAGTAGCTGTCTCATCCAGACTAGGCTTCCAGGGATAATAAAACAGAATCAAAAAGTAAGCATAGTAATAGACCCATTAGCTAACATGAGGTAAGGCAGGGACCTCCACCTTAAAAAAGTCACTAAGAGACCAGAGCTCAAGATATCTGCTACCATAGTTTTTGGAAGGCATATGAATGGAAATTTGGATGAAATGTGCCATTGGGTTTCGTTTTAAGTAGTCAACAGCTAAGTCATTGAAATCTACATTCCTGGGACATGTCTCTGATTGACAGTGGGCAGGATAGCTGTCCCCAGCTTGCACACATTAGATGTCAACATTTTCCTTATGGCATGAACATTGGAAATGAATAGCTAACATGCATCCTGCAAGGAGGCAGGGCCATTAGTGATGGCACTCTAGCACATGCCAACATGGGTCAGTGTTCTGGTCTCAGATAATGTTGGCTCCTATTGTCTTCAGCACAAGAATTTGCATACTGATGACCATACCCCATTCCATTGTGTTACATATCTGGCATAATAATACATAGGGTTAAAGGTGTGAGCTGCTAACAAGCTTCACCATGCAGTTATGAGTTCTATTCAGTCTGTTCCCACCTGCATTACCAAGCACAACTTAAGAATTTATTAACCAAACCAGTCCTCTTAAGTTATTCCTATAAACAGATACTTGTACATAGATTCATAGGAGATTACTAGGCTAATGGCTAAAGAGCCCTTACAAGCCTAGCCAGTTTTAACAAAATTTAACCCAATTTTCTATCCCTAGTAGAAAGATAGCAAGGGTTAGCAAGTGCAGTTTTGGCTGTTTTTACAGCCTGCCTGACCATAAGAGACATGACTGTCACCCGAGGAGTGAATTTGCGATTTCCCATTCATTGGTCCAGATTGCGCTTGAAGATGGTCAGGGAAGGACGCTGCTTCATGTGAATATGAAGCCTATTCCAGAGGAAAGGCAATCTCTGGAACACATATCTGTCTCTTCTGTGTGATCTATTCATGGCAGAGATCAGATTTTGATCTTTGGAACGGGTAGTTTTGTGAATATGCAACACTTCTCTCAGGACTGAGTCAGAGACTGCTTTGGAGTTCAGGCACAGATCACCCCTCAGTAATGAGTGGAAAAATGAATACACAAGTGGGAAAATGAATACAGTGATAGGGCTTTTAATCGGTCAGTATATGACATGTTGGTTGTACCCTGTATTTTTTTTTTTTTTGTGAGAAACTTCTGAGGATGGTCCATCTGTTGCAGGTGCCTGTTGAGATACATGTCAAAGGGTGCATTATACTTGATTATTGGTCTGATGAAGGACAAGTACAGCAATACTACGACATCCTTAGATCTGGATGTCATGCCCTTACTTATATGCTGAGCCACATGGAAGGATTTCCTTACAACCATGGACACATGCTGGTCAAAATTCAGATTACTGTCTGTCTGAGTAACCCGATCTCTCACCACTGGCTCCACTCTTGGGGGGGGGGGGGTGCTATCAATGTTGCAATTTGCAGTGGTATTTGGTTTCCCAAAGGCTATCATTATGCACTTCTTCAAATTTAGTTGCCATGGTTGTGACACTAATCATTTGTCTGTGTCAGACCTTTCTGTAGGATATCAACATTGTTTGGGAAGTGAATGATTGCCCTCAGCTTGCAGTCATCAGCAAACTTGGTCAGCCAAAGGCCATGACACATACATTTGCCTTGACATCTGAGATGTATATCCCAAACAGGAGGTGGCCCAGCGCTGAGCCCTATGATACTCCACTGGTGACTGGCCTCTTACCAAATGTGGATTCCCCCATTCTAACAGCATGTGTCCTATCCATGAGCCATTTGGCTATCCATTTGGTGATGCAGAGGTTTATGCCTAATTTTGTGCATTTATCTATAATAACTGAGTGGGGTGTTGTGTCAAATGTCTTGGCCAGGTCAAGGTAGGAGGTATGCACTGTCTTACCATCATCCATGGCCTTGGTGACCTTCTCAAATAAGTCCACCAGACTGAGCAGGCAGGACCTGCCCTTGACGGAGCCAAACTGGGTTGGGAAAAGAGTCTGGAGATTTCCTATATCATTGTAAATCAGGTCTATGATTATCCTTTTCATAGCATGACATATGAGGCTAGTCAGACTTATGGGTGGTAGTTTCCTTGGTCAGTTGATGGTCCTCCTTGTGCAGAGGGATGACTGTTGCTGTCATCCACTCTGCTAGGACAAAGCCTGTCTGGAAACTGTCGTTAAATAGAGATCTGAGTGGGTCTGCTAGGTCATATTTCAAGCTATTTAATAAGCACCCTGGGATTCCATAAGGGCACATTGATACTGTGTTTCTAGCTTTAGAGAATTGCAGTGATGACCTGTTCTCTTGTGATAACAGGTGATGAATGATAGGAGGTATTTCATGGGGAGAAACAGAGGTGATAAGGGGCTGAAATGTGAGCTGAATTTATCAGCCAGTAGGGTTGCTATTTCTTCTGGCTGAGTACAGGTAGTGTCATCTACAGCCAACTCAGCACATTACTGAGTCTTTCCCTTAAGATTTTGGACATAACTAGAACATGCTTTGTGGTTATCCTTTGCTTGGGAGGCTATTTTAGCTTTATTTAGCTTTTAAAGATTTGACTAGTTCCCTTATTTGCCTGTTGAGACTAATGACGGATTTTTTTTTCTCTGTTGTGCACACTCCCACTTACTTCTAGACAGGAATTTCTTCCTTCTGTTGTATAGTCTAAGTATACCAGGGATCCAGCAGAGTGGCTTGTTTTTCTGGCTAGACCTGGGTTTAGTTCAGTCAGGTGCTGCCATTTCTGAGCAATTGTTTAAGTGATTATACAGGGCATCTGTGCATACTGCTGCATAGGCCTCCATGTTTTTGGAGTTGGGGGGGAGCTTTAAAATTACCTATGATATCACTTAATAGAAGGTAATTTGCCTTGGAGAAATTCTTTAGGGTTTTATTTTTTGATGGGGGTTATACTTTCAAAGGAGACAGATTTATGATCCGATCTTACTAATGATAACATTAAGCTAGAATGGGTGCAAGGCTCTCCCATGTTTGTGAGTACTATGTCAAGGATAATTGAACCACTAGTGGAAGTACAGACCAGCTGTTCCAGATCATTTGCGTTGACAAAATCCAAGAATGTCTGAGTGAGCTTGGATGTTAGTGGTCATATATGTTTCCTACTTTATGGAGGGTTAGTTAAAAATCGTCAATGAAAAGTGTGTCAAGCTGAATGGTAAATGAGGCTAATAACTTCAGGTATGTGGAGTGGTTTTCATGGTTCATATTTGGGGACCTGTAGCTAGCAATGATATGGTGGGGGATTTTGCCTATGGTGAGCTGGATATGCAGTAGCTCAAGCGAGTCATCCTGCTTGACCAGTCTAGAGGTGTGATTTTTTTTTATATATCTGGAAACACGTCCTCCTTTCTTTTTTTCCTTTTCAGAGGGTGGTCTGAATGTGTGATAGGCATTGTAGCCTTATACTGCTAGGTGCTTTTCACATCCTTGAACCATGTCTCTGTAACTGCAAAGACATCAGCATTATCCAGGGTAAAGAGAGTTTCCAGGGAGTGCAGTTTCTTGTTAAGAGTCCCAGCATTGAGCAGCAGTACCTTCAACTTGACATTAGAAGAATTTGTTATGCTGGTAGGTCTGTTGGTTTGGCACTACTTAAAAAAGACACAATGGGGATGGCTAATGCATTGGGCAGTATTTGAAAGCCTAGCAGTGACAGGTGCAAGCCATCTCTTGCAAAACAGAATGGTCTGTCGATCATATCATCCCAGGCTAACAAATACTGGATCCCCTTGGAATGACACCTGTAGCTAAGCCAATTATTAAAGTCAATCATTTTCTGTTTGTATTGTGGTATCCTTCTTGGTGAGGGCAAAATGCTGCTCAATGTGAGGCTCATACCAGCCTGCAACATATATTCAGAGAGGTCCATCTTGTCTCTCTTTATATAGTCCTGGGAGGTACGTTTCTGTTCATTCACATCCACATGGACTATGACTGAGTCATATCAGTACTTGTTGACTGGCCTGAGTCCCTGCTTGATCTAGTCAATCCTGTCCCCTGACAACAACTGATTGTAACCCTTTCTTTATCCAACTTGGTGAGGGTGACATCCTTGTGTCTCACAACGGAATCTCCTATGACCAAAATGGTTGAATGTGTGGTGTTTTGCATTAGGGGCTTGCTTGTGGAGACAATGATGTGTATTTTTATGCATAGTGGTTGTGTTGACTTTGTTTCTGAGGTTTTGGAAAGTTACTTGTGAGTACCTCCATATATGTGGGTTTATGTGGTGAGACCTTATTTAGGGAGGAAAAGGATGTGCATGTGCTGATAATCTGTCGTATGATCTGTCAGTTTGTGGGAGACATGTTTCAATTTTCATAGTATAGCTACATCTCTCACATACTGTGCTTGTTTGTTTTGGGATTAACTGGTTGCCAGTATACATAAGACAGTTGCTACATTGCCTCAGGATGCCCACATCCACCAGGCTGGCCACAGAGATAACAGGAAAGTGCCTGTCTATGGTTACAGATTTTTTACTATGGGTTTAACCAGGGAGAAGACTAGGTAGATTTAACTGGACTGTGATGATACTACATGAATGAAGAAAGGGTGATATACTCAGTGTGAACTGTAGCTATCCAACAAGGTGATGCTGCTCTGCATGCAACTCAGATGCTCCAAGAGCAGCAGGAGGACTGGGGAAGGTTGCAGAGATAGTTATTCTAAGGGAAATTTTAACTTGATAGCATTTACGTCTATACAGGGCACTGCTAACCGCCACTTCATGGAGAGCTTGTGACTAATGAATTTAATTTTGCCAACAAATGAATAAAATAAACAAGTAAATAATGCCCATATTGATTTATTTTACCCCCCACCCAAGAGGCTTTCTTCAAGGTGTGAAGAACCTAAGCACCTCTTCAAACCCTTCAGTGTGCAGGTCTCCATGGATCCATAGTTGCTTTCACCTACTCTTATTACCAGTAGCCAGATAGGCATCCAAGCTTTGCTGCAGTCATCCTTTCTCTGCAGGCACAGATGTCTTTCTATATGAAATGGAGTCATAGCAATCAGAAGGGAAAAGACATAGACCAGGACATGATGTTTGGGCTTCTCTCCTGTGATGTTTTGTCATGGGAGGCTGAGACAGACACATTTTGGGAAGGCTTCTATTCATTTTCATCTTGCTTGCTGAAATTGTGTGCACATACATTGTTGCTGCACTATTCATGTAAATCACTAGCTCATGCTTGGGGGTATCAGTGCACTGAATGATGCCCCGGCCCTTGCACAGAAAGACAGAGCAGCTGCTTGGCTCTCATTTTCATTCCAGCCTCTGCCCAGAAGGCCCTCAGTGGTTTGAGACTGTTTCACAACTTGGGCCACTAGACTTGTAAATAGAAATCCAAACCTTATGCATCCCTAAAGTTTGATGACTTCTTTGGGTTGCGTAAAGTAACACAGATTCTTGATTTTAATCATAACAACAGTCATTAAAGAGTTCACTATTTTGCTGTGTCAGGATCTTACTGGGTAGGCTAGCCCCATCCTTAAGAGTTTTGCTGGACATTATTCTACTGACCTGTTGTATAGCTCAAACTGTCATGGGATGGTGTGAAGTTCCCTCGGGTTTCCTGGCTCTGACACATTAATGTTATAGTAGGTCCTTGAAGAATAAAGCTTCTCCCTATTCACAGGCATTTGTATTTCTTCATCCATTTCAGGTATTTATCACATTTTTGAGCTTGAATGATTGGATACAATGAGTATACCAATTTTTTGTACCATGACAAACAGGCAGGACTGCTCCCCAAGGTGGGATATTTCTTACTGAAACAGGACATGTTGAAGATCACATTGTGCCCTCTCTTTATTAACAAAACATTCTCCTTTGTAGAACAGTGTTTAATTTTGTTTTATATCATACAAATATATTTCAGATATAGAGTCATGTTTGTATGTAATATTTAGAGGAAAGTTAGAAATTTTTGTCAAGATGCTTACCATTCTTCATGTTTCTTTTTCCCCACAGGCCACAACTGCCCAAATCCAGACCGTGTTAAGAAAAAATAAACAGGTGATAACACTACCAATAAAGCTTCTCACACTAGTCTCCTGCTTTCAGCAAAGCCATGCAGAGAAATAACTGTAAGACGTTGTTTGACAATGAAATACTAAAGCAGAAAATTGTGGTCATACCCCAACAAGGCTGAAACAAAGTCAGAGTAAGAAATAAAACACTAGGCAGAGAATAGTTGTAGATGCTGCAAATTACATAATTGGTTAATTAGGGATATATATAGTTGATTGGGGACAGGAACAAAGAAGCCTAATTTTTCCTGATTTTTGTAGCATTCATATACTGATTTCATTAAAAATGTATTTGCCTTAAGTATGTAGTATGGAGAAATGGTTTTATGTTGCTTGCAATCATGCAATGCAGATTTCAAAAGCAGTACAGCAGCAACCTTTTAGACTGTGACTTGGGGCATGACTGTCATCAGAAACTGTGATAAGCCTTTGTTCAATCAAGTGCATTAAGAATATTTTCCTTGGAAAGGAAGTCTGCTAACAGCAGGAGATTAACAAGAATGTGTCAGCTGAATCACCACAAAGTCCATGTTGCTAGTTACAGCAGAGAGAGTTAACCATTTCCTGTGCAGCCAGGACTCTTGCAAGCTGAATGGGGAGGTAATGACTGATCAGGCCAGAAACAATGCAAAAGGGCTGAGCTCAGGACTTTTTAGTGACATTAATTAACACATTGGCTGTTATGATGTATACCACTTGCAGCTGGAGATATGGTATTGACTCCACTGCTATGAGTAGAGTGGAAGTATGTTAATTTGCAAGAGACCATCCACCGGTATTGTTAAGAATTCTACATGTTTTGACTAGGGCTGCTTCACATCTATAAAAGTGGATAGTTAGAATACTTTTAGTCTCCAGAACTTGACTGGCAGTAAGCAAATGAGACTTAATATGTTGTAGAGCTGCCATGTGAAGGAAATATATACTGTTGTTGCCAGGTTCCATTTGAACTGCTGTGTGTGTGTGTATATATCCATATATATATATATATATATATATATATATATATATATATATATATATATATATATATATACACAGTATGTGTGTGTGTGTGTACTTAACCTATTTTATGTATTTCAGTGCCTTTATATTTAATAAACTTGGTTTATATTGTTAAGTTTTTCATAACTGACCAACTGTTTACCATTTTGTACATATTTTTATTTTTTGGTTGTCATATTTGTTGCATTTTGCATGCTGTTAATATGTAATGGCTTACTGCTTGTGGCAAACATTTCATAATGCTGCTGTTTATTTATCCAGTGTGTAAGGCTCTCAACCTCTTTGCTCAAGATTTCTGAACAAAGCCAAAAAGAATTCACGGGGAACAACATACCTCACAATTATCCTGACTTTTGCAGAATGTCCAGATTTTTGCCTGATATTTTTAGCCCGTTCCTCATAAAATCTGTAGTTTTCTGGTGAATCACTGAGGACTGAAGTAATCAAAAACTGGCTCAGTGACAATCATCTTTTCCTAACTCCAAATAAAACAAAACTGCTCTTATTTCTCTCCAAATCCCAAACACACATAAGACACCTTCAAAATACCCTCTCTCAACAATACTGAAATTGAAGTGGTACCTCACACAAAGTTGCTTGGTGTCATCACAGATGATCAACTGAAATTTGATCTTGATATTCAAAAGTGCATAAAAACAACACACCAAAAACTGGGCATGCTCCATACATCAAAAAGATTCCTTACCAACTCCTCAAGAGTTACTCTAGCCAATGCATACCTCCTTCCTTCGCTACTATATGCCTCACCCATTTTCATTGACATTCCGATCACCCTAAGATCAAAATTTAACCTCTGCTATAACAAAGTAGCTAGATTTGCTGCCACTCAGTCATACAACTCCCACCACTGCTCTACTTTCATATATTTAAACTGGCTTGAGTTACCTGACTACCTCAAGTTCACCCAACTCCTCCTTGCTCATAGAATGGTATAACAATCCTCATCCTTCCAAGCAACCATCACCATTCTTAATCATTACCTCCCTAATTACCCTCTTCGATCATTTGAGAAACACCTCCTTGAAATCCATAAACCAAATAAATCTATTGGTCACTGCTTATATTCCTATTCAGTAGCCAAGGTCTGGAGCAGTATTCCTACAGATATTAGAGCAATGCCATGTAGTCACATATTCAAATAATCTCTAAAGAGATTTCTCCTTAACTCCTGGCTCTGTACATGTCTTTCACCAGGCCAACACTATCCGTTCCCCATCTCTTCCTTTCTCTCCCCTCTCTTCCTTCTCTTCATTCTTCCTTCTCTTTCTGTTGTTCTTCTTTTTCCCATTTCCTTTCCCCCTTCTCTTATTAATCAAAGCACCAGTTACTTCTCCAATAGCTCCCTACTTTAACTCCATTTCCTAATCTCCCCCAAATGCAAAATTGCTTTCCTTTCTCTTAGTCGTTTGCCCATATTTAAAATGCTTAACATCTTTACCATTGGTTATCACTATTGATTGTACTTTACTAGGTGATCAATATCCTATAATTGTTGTTCAGTATTCCCTGTATGATTTTCTGATCTGAGTTTTATTTATCCTGTATATCAATTCTATTATTTGTTACTGCACATCATATGATAATATTATCTTCTTTATTAAGTGAACTATGTATGTTGGAGCTTTTCTCCCCAGGCCTCCACTGAAAACGGGGTTCATGCCCAGTTGGACTTTTCCAGTAAACAAATGCCAAATAAAATAAAATAAATAAATAATGGCATACGTTTGAGTTTCCAGCTTCATACCCTTTCGAAAATGCATTCTAATCCCAAAATTCTTATTCTAACAACTTTGTAAGTTTATAAGAGCAATATTTAAAATCTGTCCCTGATTTTGGGTCTTTGCACCCCCTACCCATTATTTTGGCTTTGCCCAGATATTTTGTGATTAGAGGTTGAGAGGCCCAAAATCAGGGCCAGATTTTACATATACTTTTAAAGTTGATAAAATAACTGTTTTTGTATTAGCGTGCATTTTTGTAAAGGATGTGAAGTCTGAAACTCAAATGTCGGTCATTATTAAGTGACTTCAACCCTCAATGGTTTGCTAGAGAAGCATAAATTTTATGAGTGACAGGACAAAAATATGAGGTAAAAATCTTACCATTCTGTGAAATTCAGGACAATTGACAGGTATATTTGGCAGTGTAGTGTATGTACACTAAATAGTGCAGGTGAAAACCAATTCCATTGTTTTTCTCTTTCATGTGAACTAATTTCGATAGATACTTCTGTTGTAATATGCAAACCGACTTGATATTTGTAATTAAGTTATTTGTGTTTTGTTTTTATGGTCTCACTTGCCTTGCTGCATATTTCTACATACATTGAGTGGTTCAACATTTTTAAACTGAATTTATATTTGCGAATGATTATTGTATGGGTGCTTTTTTATTTAAAATGATGATGTTTCTTTGAGTATTTTTAGCTACCTGTGGTATTTCATTATTTCTTTGCTTAAAATCTGGATGGTCTAGACACTAGTGAAATAAGCAAAGGTGCTCACAGCCTCCTTGTTGCTGTGGAACATGACTTCTCTTAACTTCAAACTAGTAGCTATTCAATTATTACCTTATGTATTAGATTTAGCTGTTCATCTGCTCCATTTTAAGTACCCTGTCTAGCAGTAATCTCTCTCTCTCTTTAGTCTTTTTAATTATAGCATTTTTATTTTGTTACCAAACAGTATATGAGGAAAAGTATGTATATACATTTCCATTTCAGAAAGATTTGATGTAATTGAAAAATAAAGAAAATAAGGATTAACAGCGGTTACCTTGTAGAGTAATGACTTGTTAGAAAATATTCTGGTGCTCTTACGGATTCAGCGACATTACCCTATCCCAGCTGAGCTAATTCAGCAGCAGCACCAGTTAGCCTGTTCAGTGTCCTTTGACTGACTCTTGTATCTTAAAGTATGCCTTAACCAGACATTAGAACCAATATCTCTTTTATGTTTGCATAATCTAGTTAGGATTCTGCAAGTCTCAACCTCCCTGGATAACTTCACTACTTCACAATATAATTTCTAAGACGCCTGAACCTTGCAGCAGTAGTGCTCTAGCCCTTCTGCCTGTCTCATGCCTAATTACTTCTCATCTAAAGATCCACAACTTATAATCCACTTTAGGTCTCTTCATTACCATGCTCCAAAACTTTGTCTTGATTTTCCATGCCTGCTTAATTAACTCATATTCCTACCTTCATTGCGTTTCACTATTGCTTTCTCCATTTCAAGTGATATCAAAGTGACATACACCACCTATGCAGCAGTCTTTAATTGGTATCCTTGTCTTTCCATGCAGTTTTTAAGCTTCGGTCTACCTTCCAGACTTCCTGCAGTCATTCAGCTTAATTTCCTCTTCCAGTTCCTTACTTTATGTTGCCACGTATTTCTCTTGCTCCAACCATTTCTATATTTACCTTCCCTATGTAATGTACATGTAAATATTAATAAGATATTGGTGACTTTAGCCTTGTTCAGAGTCTTGTATGTGTATACTGCGGTCTCTTTTCATGTACATTATTTGACTATTCTGAGAGTAAATGTAATGAAGTTGGCAGCAGAAAATCTTTCATCACATATTGTTATTCCTAATTTCACATACCAAATGTTACTTGGTGTCAGAAATAAGCTGCAAATAAGATGTTTTATATTTTATTTAACGAGTGGTGCACTTATAACACTTAATTTTGGATCTTCAGTCATCAATGATTTGCCTAAAAAACACAAATGTTATGTGGGGTAGACCAAAATTATGATGTAAATGTTACATAGTGTTAGAAATAAACTTCAAATAATATGTTTCATCATCTGTTTGAGAAGGGGTGCATATGGGATTCTGTCTCTGTAGCACAGTTTGTTTGCGAGCTGGAAATGTTCATTTTTTTATCCCTGCTGCAGCAGCCATAGGTCTATGGGTTATATCCTACACAGGATATAACAGCTGGCAGCTTCCAAAGCTTAAGGCCACCTTATGGGTGCCAAGCCCTTCAAAGATTTTCTGCTGCCAAAGAATACTCCTCTTGCAGGGTTTTAAGGATTGACAGTAGGCTAGCATTTCTCCATTGCTGGGTAGATAGGTTCTCTTTTGGGAAAAAAAAGTTCCATAATTTATTTATGACTAAAACTTTTGCTTTTTCAGTGAAATAGTTTGTTTTATGCTAGGCATTTAATTTTCCTGGACTGTCAGCTGTCTTTTCAGTCAGTTGAAGAGTATCCTTACAATTTTCACTTGCATGTAAAACATATTTAAAGTCATGTTTTATTAATTTTTTGTGAGAAAACTTTTACTACATTGTGTTTATCAGCTGTGGTAAGTGCATATTGTGCTTTTCACTGTGTTTTTGTGATGAAAGAACTTCCTTTGTTATAGTTAACCATTATACCATCTACTACTATAAGTTCTACCCGGACTTCAGTATTCTTTCTCAGCTTCATCATGGAACAGCTTACTGCTTCCTTGGTTCTTCCTTCATCCTGCCACAAAAAGAAAAAAACTAGCAGACAGACTTTGACCCTTCAGCAGGTAATGAATTTGCCACAACCACAGATGGGTGACTCTGCTATGGTCATTTCTGGATCCTCAGAGCACTCATCTTCTTCCTTGGTTTCTTCTAGTGTAGTCCTTTCAGCCACCATTAACCGGGGTCATAAACGTCCTCAGCGGCTGTTGGAGTATCTTTAGTGGGAATGGGAAAACCAGCTTTGTCTATCTCAGAGGAAGGAGTGGGAAATGTATCACTGGCTAGCCAGACTAGGATGCCTGTTCCTTGGGGTAATGTATCTGACAGGAGATGGTATGCTTTTATGGAAGGTTCGGTTAAAAAAAGCAGAAATTTGAACATTTATCTTCAGCTGTCTCAGTTACTTTAGAAAGGGATGATTTGTTGGCTTTAGTTCAGGACTTAGTCCAGAATTTTGACCCTTCCCAGTTTGGTTTTAATGGAAGAAGTAAAATGAATTCTTCTTTTTCTGAAGTTTCCCAATGTGAAGAACAGGGAAAATACTTTGAGGGAACGTCTTCTTCTTTTTTCCCTCAGGAGACTGATTCTGATACAGATGAAAGTGTTTCTTCTGATTGTCATTTGGTAGAAATTTATTTTTCTGAAACTATATCTAGGATGATCCAAGTGTTTCAAGTGGAACATAATGACATTTTAGCATCTTCAAAAAAATATTATTATTTATTACAAGTGGAATGTAACATGCTTGAGAGCCAGCCTGCAGCCCCTAATAAGACAAATAGTTCTGGGAAATATCTCTCTGCGGCTTGGTTTATCTGAGAACTAGAAGTGTTCACTTGATCTCTGCTGCAGTAGCCTTACATATTTTAATTTTCTAATCCCAGATCTGACCATACAGTGGATTATCTTGGCAAATGCTGCTGCTGCAGCTAAACATTTGGTAAATGCTAATCTCTCCCCCTCTGCTAAGGAGGGTGAAGCATCTGACAAATTTGGGGTAATATAGGCACATATGTCTGACACTTATTTTTAGAATTCTTAATTGTCAGTCTCTCGTGTTTTTGCTTGCTTCATTTCAGAATATGAGGAATAATATAGCCATTGTCCCTCTTCTGGTGAAAGATCTCTGAATACATATTGCTTCTGTGTCTCAAGTGAACAAACGTTCTTTGAAATGTGCTTATAATGCAATTGATACCTCATTTAGAGCAGCTGCTATTGGAGCTGTTATAAGAAGATTTACATGGTTGCATTCTCAAAATTTAACTGCTGGTGTTGAAGCAGAAAATTTGAATCCCCCTTATGACAAGGAAATTGTTTCTGGACCATCTGTTGTTGAGGTTCTAGAAAAAGTGTGCTGGGATTGAAAAACTGATTCCAGGATTGACTTAAAATTTTCAGCCTTCCTTTTTCAAGATTGCTAAAGGTTTTTCAACTTCCTCCGGACATTTTTGTAAAAAAATAAATTGAAAACACCCAACAGAATTCTGTCAAGCAGATGTTCAACAAAGGCAAGGAGGCTCCAAAAAGAAAGAGTGAGCTTCCCAGAAACGAGGACAGTCCATCAAATCAGTACAACTGTCTACAAATTGTAAACCCCTCTTTCCCACTCTGGTAAGCTTTTTAAGTCTTTCTAAAAATCTGGTGCTCCATTTCTCTCTTTGGTAACACATACTCTCAGGCAAATGGGTCCTGAGAATGCACCATCAGGGGTACAGATGGCAGTAGAAGTCCTTATCTTCTTTTCAGGGGATTTCTCCTTAACTACAAGACCAGACTTCTTTTTCCCCTTCTGTCATTCAACATTTGCTGGATTAAAGTATCAACACTCGATATTATCCTTTGGGCAATCTACTGCTCCAAATGTGTTAAACAGAGTGTGTATCTCCAGTGATAGTCTGTTGCAGACTACAAAGTATTCACATTTTTTTCTTATTTTTGAAGATGTGTTTATCTTTGCAGTCTTTTTCACCATGTCAGGAATATCTTTCTGAAGTAAGAGATCTTCTTTGCAAACCTGGTTTCCAGGGGAATATTCCAAAGTCTTATTTGATTCCTTCCCACCAAATTGTATTCCAGGGGTGTCTCCTATATGCTTCAAGTCAAAGAGCTTTTCTTCTGCGGGAAAAGGAAGATCTGTCTATAGATCTGTTCCTGTATTTTTCTACTCAGTTCAGGGAATTTCTCAGGATATTAGGATTTATGGTACCCATGATTATCATGATTCCTCTAGCCAGACTCCACATGAGAAAGATGAAATGGTACCTAAAATTGGTCTGGTCCCAACATCAACACTTGCTGACTTTTCAAATTTTGATTTTGGGATTTGTAAAAAGGGAACTGATTTGGTGGAGAGACAAGGAATATCTATATCAAGGTTTCCCATTTCCCTTCCAGCTCTAGCACAGTCAACAACTACAGAAACCTCAGACTTTGCTTGGGGAGTTGTATCTGTGGGAGTAAAAGTGCAGGGTCTTTGGAAGAAAAAAGGCAGACCAAAGCATATAAACTTAAAAGAGATGCTGGCAGTCATAAATGCACTAACTCTCCCAGTTATCTGTGGTCCCCAAATCCTCTACAAGTGATTACAAACAACACTACAATACATAAACAAACCATGGTATTCCAGATCTTTACATCTCTGCAGATTAGCCATGGTAGCCTGCAATGCAGCAATTTAGCACAGTTACATTCTTTCAGAGCAAAATATTGTGGCAGATAAGCTGCACAGGACCAGAAGAAGTCCTCACAAATGGGAATTAAATTGTTTTTTTTTTCAACATTTTGATCCAGCTATGGGCAACATCTCAGGCAGATTTTTTTCGGGTTCCTATTAGAAGACTGAAGATCTTGGTTAAACATAAAAGACTGAAATGGCAAAATATCGAAACGGCATGTAAGCGAATTCTTTCCCTGGGAAAGAATTTGCTTGGCTGCTTCGGTACTCTGCCATTTCGGCACTGTAGTGCAGTCTCGGAGTTGGTATATTTAAGTGGGGGTGAGGGAGGCAGCCCCCCACATTGGGGGGTGGGGGGTGAAGCCTCCCACTTAATGTAATGTTATAAAGTGTTTTCTTTTTTTTTTTTTTGTTGGAACAGCGATTTGTTTCCCTTGGGAAAAAAATTGCTGTTCTGACAGTTCTATATTGTAAGCCTTTGCTTACATAGGGTTGATTAATCACTGTTCGCTTTTTTAAGCATTCGATGATGTAATATAGACCCTTTTTTCAACTCCATTCACAACAAATAACTGCAACATTCTTTTCCAGGGCTACTTGAAGGCAGACCTAGAAAACAGATGCATTCTCATTTCCTTAGGTGAGAATGCTCCTGTATGCTTTTCCACTCTTTTCACTGATGAGGGTCATTGTGAAGATTTAAAATGATTCTCCAAAGATAATTGTGGTTGCTCCCTTCTGGCCCAAGCAACAGCAGTTCTCCCTTTTTTGGAAATGACCAAGAACAATTTCCATAAGCTTCCTCACAGGCTGTACCCACTCACACAACTCAAGGGTTATTTGATAGACCCAAACTTGAAACTTCAACTATCTGTCTAGATCATGGAGTTTTAATACCTTTTAGGCACTCCTTTTCTGCAGACGTAGAGCAGCTATTCAAGGAGGTAAAGAAACCTGCTACTAGAAAATTATATATTTTGAAATAGAAAAAAATTTTCTAGTTGGTGCCAAAATAAGAACCATGACCTTTTTTAAGTCTAGTATTTCCCTGGCTCCACAATGTTTGTGTGATTTATTATCCTCTGGCCTTTCTTACTACTCTGTCAAAGTTCATTCGTCAGACATTATGGCAACTACCTATGGATCCCCTTCTTTTAAGGCATTCCTATGTCAAGATGTTTTTGCAATGGGTTCTGGAAACCCATCCACATAGAAAACTCTCCTTGTGATTTTAATTTTGTTTTGGAAAAATTAACTCTTGCTGTTCTTGAACCAGCCCATCAGGCTGATTTGAAGTTCTTAATGTGGAAAGCAGTTTTGCTGATTCCTCTCACTTCTACAAGAATAGTGTATGAGTTGCAAACTGTAATTGTAGGCCACCTTATCTCATTTATCACAAAGACATGGTTTTCTTAAGAACTAATCCTTCACTTATGCTTAAAGTGGTATCCAAGTTTATTTTCAGCCAAGTTATCTCTCAGTTTTCTTTTCAGAAGATAAAAATTATGGAGAAAGGGTTCTTCATACTTTGGATGTCCACACACAACTCAGATATTATCTTGGCATGACTAAAACCTTTAAAAAGTCTGATCAGTTATTCATTTCTTATGAATGTAAGAAAAAAGGACAACCCTTGTCAAAGCAGATTATTTTCAAATGGTTGTCCCATGCTATTTCCTTTTGTTATTCCCCCATAGTAAGTCAATTCCAGACAGAATCAAGGCACATCCTTGCAGGGTCGAGGCTTCATCACTGGCTTGTTGGAAAGGGGCAAGCTGTAAAAGTATTCTAGAGGCAGCAACCTGGTCCTCTATGCATACTTTTACAAAGTACTACTAACTAGGTTCATTTTCGGTTCTAGAGCAGTCTTTTCAAGAACCATTCTCCACGGACTCTTGGACCTGAATCCTTTTTCCTCCTCCCAGTTCTTAGAAGCTATGGTAATCTACCCATATAGCTAAGGCTGCTGCAGCAGTGATCAAATGATTAACATATTACTGTTGTGTAAGTAAACTTACCGTAACAGTAGAAGTCTCAATTATCACTGTTGCAGTAACCACTCCCTCCTATCATCCATCTTATTTTTATATGATTTTGTTACCAGGGTGTGGGCGCTGGATTTTGCTTTCCAAGCTTTGTAATTTTTCAAGTCTCTAACCTCCCTCTTTAAGCTGATGTGAAAACTCTGAAGGGCATGGCACCCATACCTTTGATTTTCTATACCTCTGCTTGAGCTGTCAGTGGTTTGGGCATGTGAAAGGTGCCATTAAGCTTTGGAAGCTGGCCAGATGATATATCCTGTGTAGGATAAAAAACATACACCTAAGGCTACTGTGCAGTGATCATTCAAACATCTACTTTTATGTTAAGTTTACTTTCAGAACTATGTGATCCAGAAATATGACTTGTTCCTGAATATGAATGAATTATCAAAGATGATTGAAAAGGTGTAGCCATACTTTTCAAGTGTACCTCATTACGAGGAACGTTCCTCATTTGGGGTCTTAAAACATTCATGTTCCTTGAAGTTCCACATTGAAAGGATCTGTCATACATTCAGTATTAGCAGTTTTTTTAACTGATGTCCTTGGTAAGTAGAACTGAATCATACTAATTCATTAAAAGAACTAGTATACAATTAAAAATATCAAATTTTAACCATCCTGTGAAGTTCTAGAATGAGTTATTAGTAAGCTGTAAGTGAGTGTTCCACATTTTGCACATTTGTTCCGCACTATGAAAGGTAGTGCTCCTTATTCTGGAGATGGAAAGTTGAGAGCTATGGGTGTAGAATGTTATACTTCTGCATGTCACAGATTCAAGCACTTTATAATACTTTTCAATTTCAAAAGTGAGAAGGAAAATGTATTGTTGTGACATGAAGGCAGTGAAGGCAATCTGAGTGTGTGCTGAGGAAGTATTTGCATATATCTGCTACATTTGTTTTTCTTGAAGGTAAAAGAGCATACAGAATCTGCTAATATTTGTAACTAAATTAAGGAATTATGCAATGTCCAGCCATATGTACCTTTAAGTAGACACACTTAAATGTTCTTGCAACCCCATAGAAGGACTTGATAGTGCTTTCTTCCCAAATAAAGCAGGGCCTTAAATGATAACCCCGGAATAAATTTGTGTCTACACATCCAATCATCAAGACTAATCTTAAAGACAAAGTAGTATTTTGCATGACCTGTAGTGGTAACGTATATAGGCTCGGAATACATTGAGTTAGGAACCTATCTTTCCAGCAAGTCTTTTTTATTTTTGGTGTAAATGTAGGTCCCTAGTTCAGGTGTTTGCAAGAGCCATTTTTTTTTTTTTTTTTTTTTTTTGCAACGAAAGAAGAGGCCAAATCGTACTGGGACTTTCATGGCTTGAAAGAGGCATTGTAATAGTTCTACTACAAAGAGAAACAGAAGAGTGTTTTCATTTCTTGATCTGATTTTAAATTCATTTTAACAGTCTGTATCTGCTTTAGCTAAGGTCTTTAAGCTATATTATTCATTCTAGTACATAACTGCACTGCATTTTTGTGTTTTAAGTGATCTAACTGTTGTTATTAAGCCCTGGTTTCATTCTTGTGAACTGAGTGTATGTCAGGCTAGTTCAGGACTTTCAGAGCTAAGGGTTTAATAATTTTTCCATCACCCACCCTGTTGTAGTTGTAATCTTAAATCCAGAGTATCTGTTGTTGCCTGCCCCTTATGATAATTTGACAACATAAATTCCTCCCTCTCCCTGATTATTGGCTGTTGACTATAAACATATAAGTATCATTTTGCAAAGCCTATCCCCTTAAACTACTCACCAGGCTAAAAGACCTTTAATAAAATTGCTTAATATTGAATGCACTGATATTGCTTGCACTAATTTTAGTATCAAATTAGTGATTTTTTTTACTACAGTAATTTTACTGGTTCTTGCTGGTGGCAGAAGAAGGTTTCCAGGCTACTTGATTTGTACCGAACTTTAAATATTCAGTGGCAAGTCTACCCAAACATCATTCTAAAACCGAACTCCAAGCAATTATAGTTATCCCTGCCCCCAGAATCATTCCTGTCAGTACCATGGACCAGCACTTCCCCAATACTTTTCTAGCCAGTCTGACTGAGTTGGGTATCTTGAAACAATGTAAGAATTGCCTCATGCTGTCTAACTCTTATTTATTACTCAAACAGCATAACACAGTGTATGACAGGTGTACATATATAATATCCTTGGAGGTAAAAATCTCGCACACAGTAAACTAAAATACCAAAATCTTCAGCAGTACACCACACATCACGCCTCTCTAAGGCTATCACATGACATATACTCCATCGTATGCTGAGGTTTTAAAGATCAACTTGCATAAACCTCAAAGACCTCCAAAACAAAACACAGGCACCAAGCACACCCAGCATATTAAGCCTACTTCCTCACATAGGTCAAGGAATCCCAAAGTTACAGATACTGAGCCCATAAGTCTGTCATGGGACCCAACCAAACATTCTTGTTATACGTAATTCCATTGTAAGACATACAAATGTGCCACTTACCAGGCTGAGCAAGGAAAGAGTGGCAGTTAGTTGTTTGTCCAGTGCCAGGATCCATCAGATCACGTATGCACCCAAGTCCCAAAACAAGTCCAGTAGGACTCTATCATAGTTCATGCCATTGTTAATGATTTGAGGTATACCTCCCTAAATTAGATGAAGATAGACATGATAGACCTCTCAGGCTATGTGTCTAAGGGTATGAGCCTAGCACTGAGTAGTCTTCTCGAAGAATGATGCCACAATATGAGCAAAAAATAATTAACTTCAATAATTGGCTTAGTTTTTGTGGTATTTAAAGGGGTCCAATATTTTTCAGCCTGAGAAGATATGATTAATGTGCCATAGACAATTTATTCTTCAAGGGCAGCAGCAGTGAATTTGTAGATGAAACACTGAAATATATAGTTATTTTCTAGCAGCAACCTCTTCATTAGTTACAGATCTTTAATGTGGAATTATCCAGATAATTTTTACTTCTGCAGAAACTGTGCATATTGACTTACATTGGTGGATTGTAATAACAGAAGTTTGAGTGGTTTTTCATTGTTGAAATGTTCTGGAATAGACAGTTTTGTCATTATTGAGTCAAGTCATATGTTTTGTTTCTTTGCTTACTGGAAAAATGTGTAAAGCTACAAATTTAAAACACACTCTCAAGTGCTGCGGTATTATACAAGGAATGTAATTTAATACAATCAGGAAGACGAATCATGGTCCTAAAAATGTGTGCAAGGGGCCTATGGTTTAAATTCAGACTAAAGGTAAACTCTATCCACCTCTGGTCAGATGCATTTTCTTTTAATGTGGGTTTCAATACCATTTCAATGAAAGTGAGTTTCAAGGCAAGAGATTTTTACTGTTAATGCAAACTCTGCTTTCATTGTGAGACTACATTTTTTTTGTTAGCAAATTTCTATCAGTGTTTGTGCTATAAAATTTGAAATAAAAGTTTTAAATTAAATCCAAATATCTGTAATCATTGTAGAAGTAAAGAAGAAAAGAGTATGCACACTGACAGGTTTGAAGAGTGTTTATGGTAACTGGGAAGAAATAGCCAAGTAATGGAAACTAGAATGGCTGCAGGGGGAGGGGGGAGATGCTGTGTGTGTGGGGGGGGGGCAAAATCTATTACATTACCAAGAGCCCCATTTGGCCATGATCCAGCTCTGAAGTAAACAAGTTGCTTCTTCCTCTTGTGTGTGTTCTAGTGTCGGTGTGTGGAAAGTGGTACAGGACTAGAGGAAAGTCAGAAGGAACTACAGAAAAGACCTGAGAGAACCACAGTTATTTTTAAATTTAACTGCAGCCTTCTAATTGTACAGTAGTACAATGCAGTAGAGAGTTTTGCAGTGGAATTTTTTTTTTATTCATTTAAATGAACCTGGTGAACTAGATTAATCAAAGTAAGTGAATCAATCAGGGCATTACGGACTATGGACTGAAGGTAAGCATTTTTTTAATGTGAATATAACCAGATTTTTTTTCTTATTTTTGAAGAGGGGGAGATGGGATGGTGGCTAAGCTACTTAGAGTGTGTGTGTGTGTGTGTGTGTGTGTGTGTGTGTGTGTGTGTGTGTGTGTGTGTGTGTGTGTGTGTGTGTGTGTGTGTGTGTGTGTGTGTGTGTGTGTGTGTGTGTGTGTGTGTGTGTGTGTGTGTGTGTGTGTGTGCGCGTGCGCATTTGTTTAAATATTTTGAAATTGGATTTTTATGTTTTTTGAAGTGAAACTTCTTATGGGATGCTGTGCGAGCTAGAGGTGAAACAGATAAGTGAAACGGAAGTAATGAAGTCAAACTCCCCCCACTAAGGGCGGAGTTTGACTTCCAGACTCTACCTTACCTTTTCAACAACACACACACACACAGACACAGAGGCACATACACACACAGTCATTAACTAACTAACCCCCAACCCAAAAAAAATAATATGAAAAGAGGGACAGGAGGTGCCCAATGCTACAGATATTTTCATCATGTGGGATGGTGAAGCTCATGACATTCCCCATTTTTGGCATATATTAATCAAACAACACAGTTTCTTGCATTCACCTGTGAAAGTAATAATTTGAACATAGCTTACCTAGATATATGGTTGGCCAAGGACAACACAAACAGAAGATTCACCTCCAAAATGTATAGGTAACCCATGTATTCAAACAGTTTTCTCTATTTTGACAGTTTGCACCCTATAACACATAAAAGGGCAGTGGTCAAGGGCCAGTTTGTGAGGGCAGCCCAAATGGCCACAGATGATACTGCCTTTTGGAAAGAGTGCATATTCCTGAAAAACATGTTTTTAAAATGTGGCTATCCTAAGGAATTATTTTATTACAACCTATTCTACTGAAGGTCTCTACATTAAATCACTTCTGGAAAAGAATTGCCCTCAGATTTACTATTCTTCCGTGCAGGTCTAGCTTAGTCCTGCATGGAAGCGGACGTTTAGGAGCAGGACGGCAGCGAGCCATGCATATTAATGAAGGTGCACTGCCTGAGCTCCTAATCTTACACAGAGCATGTAAGAGTGCAGGGGGCCTGTCTGAGAGCAGAGCTCTCATAATATACAACCCCCTGCAATGAAGAACAGCAGAAAGCCCTAAAAGAATGAGCGAAACCGCTCATAGGTATACACATACCCCCAGCAGCATCCCCCCACGTGTACAAAAGCAATAGTTAACACAAAAAATATAAAGATACTTTTTTTATGAAACAGATTAAATTTAACCATAGGTGCGCGGATTTGCCTATCGCTTAGCTACGGTTAATGCAGCTTAAATGGCAGAAGAGGATAAAAAGCAAGATATATGCAAATTAAGTAGTATAACAATAGTGTAGTGGGCAGAGCAGTCATTCCTGGTTCGAGTCCCACTGCAGCACATTCCATTTTCAATGTCAAATCTCATTATGACCAATATTTTAGTTGCATAACCTACTAAATAACATATATTTGTGAATTGGGGTACTGCATTAAATGCAGATGTGAGATGTCAGTGTCATAATGTTGCAAAGTCCACAGATAATCACATGTGCCCCATACAGTATATGTACACAGGAATCAGGGATACAAATGGAAGGTAAAATGTGTAATGAATGATAACTCCATACAGCTTCCAAATCCCCCACCTTCCAAAGAACCATTAGACATTACTGTCTAAATTACTGCAGAGGTAAGCAGGAGTAAGCACTAGTAAGCAAGTGTAAGTAGTATTAAGCAGTAGTAAGCAGGAGTAAGCATATGTAAGCACCAGTAAGTGGGTTTAAGCCCATTTGTGTGGGGCTAAGCAATGTGCACACAGGTTAAGCAATATGGAAGCTAACTCTCTGTAAACATATTTAACTGAAGGTTGGCAGTGCTTACCCTCACGCAAACCCACGCAAACCCGCTTACAAGTGCTTAAAAGTGCCTCTGTATCCAACAGCCACTGTCCTGCCCAGCAACAAAATGAACAGCCTTGCAGGTCTTGAACCCAGGACCCTATACACTATAGTCACAGTCATTAACCATCAAGCCATCACAGCAGTACATAAGATTGAGGTATCACCAAACAAATCCTCACTATAGTAAAATTAAACTGAACATGTGAAAGGAATCAGTATACAGTCATATGTTCTATAACCTACTACATAACACAAATATGTGAACTGGAGTACTGAAGTAAGCCCAGATGTGAGGTGTAATTGTAATAGAGTGTTAAAGTCTCCTATTAAACACAAGGACCCCATAGAGTGTGCATACACATGAATCATGGATACCAGACATATATATAACATGTAATGAATAATAAATCAATGCCAAAAAGCAAATATAATGCAAAGTAAATATTAAGCAATGCTAAGCATTTCACAGGCCAGCTTAGTAGGTGTAAGCAATGTGTAGGCCAGCTAACTCAATTTGCCCAGTTGTATACCCCTTTAAACAATGCCAACTTTAGGTAAGCAGGTTTGCCCATAGCTTAGCCTTTTCAAAACCATCCAATCACAGCAAAGTGTGGGAAATCGGCCCTACTTAAACCCAACAGGTGGGAATACATCTCATAACTGGTTGTAGCTTCCCCTTGCAGGCACCATGTCAGGACTGGGAGAGGGAGTGCACTTTTGGGTGCAGCACTGGGGCATCCAGGAGTCCAGAGTCATGGCAGGACTCCTTGTCAAAGACCATTAGCAGAGACTACTGCAGGGCCAGTACCAGGGTTCCCAATATAAAGCAGAAGCCTGGGACCATCTCGCCTGTGACCTCACCAGTACCACTGGCATACCCCGAACTGGTGAGCAGGTCAGGCATCACTATGCCGACCTGAAGCGGCGGAAGGGGGATCTCTTGGATCAGTGGATCCGAAAGGCTAGGATGGCAGGTGAGGTCCCAGCTGTGTGTTAGTATCACTCCACTGCCTGTTTAATAATTGCCAGCTCATGTATATTATGGATAGGTATGGTTAAATATTCCTCTTATGTCCTTCACAGCGGCAAGTTAGCGGGCCGCAAACCAGGAGACCCATGGATGTCGCTTGGAGAGGTTGTGACGCGAGGCAGGTTAGTAATACTCTTGCATGTACTGTCATAGGAAATAAATCTAAAAGTATTAGTAAGTTAATTGCCAGTATAAAACCTGTATTGTTTAAGGCAAGTACTCCATACACCAGAGAATATGGCAGGAAGAGTCTCATATAGGTTGTATGTAAATAAAAGCATAATAGCCTGACAATAAAGGTCTAACGGCTGGACTGCATTTGTTTACTCTGGTATCATATGGTAATGTAGATTTACAATCACTTCATGGTACTGCTGTATTAAGCACTGTTACCCACACTGTGCAACATAAATAAAATGTGTAGAAATATCTGTATATGACTGGTGTAATCCCCAGAGGTCATTTAGTACAACTGAGAGAGACATAGACAGAAAGCAATGAAAAGACAGACAACAAAATCTGAATAGCACATGCAACTGAGATGTGAACTGTTGTATTTTTAGCACACACAGCCATGGTTCAAATCCCAGGAGTGGTAGTAGTCTGCATACAGAATCATACCCCACAACTGTACAGATATGTCCAGAATGTCCAGTAAATTGGCCCATATCTGCTGCCTGTCACTCTGTCCCCCTGGGATATCAGTGGGATGATCCCAGACGTATAGGCAGCAAACAAGAAATACAACTGATTGTCACACATCTATAAGAACATACCTGTAACTCTAGCAACTCCCCAAACTGTTATGAGAGTAATAAGCCAAGTATGTCCCATCTACAACCCCATGTTGTCAAGCTGTGACCAGAGTGTGTGCAGTAACAGCATGAGATGTATGTGCATAACATTAATGTGGAATCTGGTACTTTGTGTGGCAACATTCAGGTAGTGCTAACAAACATTGCTCTCACAGGTCCATCAGATATGAACACTGTGCCCAGAAATAAAAGAATGATACTCTGTACTGGTACTGTTTACTTTGGTATTGTATGGCACTGTGAGTGTTGCAGTTACTCTGAATAATAAGGTATTACTCATCACTGTCACCCACACTGTGCTACATAATATAACTGTCTAGGAAATCCTGTATAAGAGTGTTGTAATACAAGGTCAGAATGTAAAACCACATGAGAATTATAAGACAGAAATCAGATAAGAGATATATAGCAATATCTATATAGCACACACAACTGTGATGGACCGTGTTTTAGTTTTAGCAGACACAGCCATGGTCTGAATCCTGGGAGTGGAAGTAGGCTGCATACAGAATCATACCCCACAACTGTATAGATAAGTCCAGAATGTCCATTATATCGGCCCATATCTGCTGCCTGTCACCCTGTCCCCCTGGGAAATCAGTGGGATGATCCCAGATGTTTAGGCAGCAAACAGGAAATACAGCTGATTGACACACATCTATAAGAACAAACCTGTCACACTAGCAACTCCCAAAATGTTATGAGAGTAACAAGCCACGTATGTCCCATCTACACCCCCATGTTGTCAAGCTGTGACCAGAGTGTATACAGTAAAAGCGTGAGATCTATGTGCATAATACTAATGTGAAATCTGGTACTTTGTGTGGCAACATTCAGGTAGTGCTAACAAACATTGCTCCCACAGGTACGTCAGATACGAACACTGTCCCGAGAAATAAAAGCTTGATACCCTGTACTGGTACTGTTTACTCTGGTATTGTATGGCATTGTGAGTGTTGCAGTTGCTCTGAATAATAAGGTATCACTGACCACTGTCACCCACACTGTGGTACATAATATAACTGTCTAGGAAATCCTGTATAAGTGTGTTGTAAGTCACTAAAGATTGAAGAGGGCAATAGTCTACATATGTCCCGGTTCACCTGCATGTGGTTAAGACATGGCCAGAGTCTGTGCAAAAAGAGATGGACAGGTATGTGCATGACATCAACCTGGAATCTGGGAGTATGTGTAGAAACAGTTAGTTAGTGTTAACAACAATTCCTCCACAAGTATACCAGGTAAGAGGAGTATACTGCAGTAAAAACGGTCCATGTTTATAGTTGCTGACAGCCATATCACTGTCCAAACAAAGGCAATAGGGTAGTGTAGTAATACTTGTAAGGTACAGATAACAGCACTGACTAGGAAAGTAATGCAAACTACAGGAATATACTAGTTGTTAATTGACATCTTCCTCTCCCCCCACCATATCTCCAGCAATACACTAAATACCCATCTCAACTGGTACGTGATGACTCCACTGCAATGTTAGGACATATGTCCTATTGTTTGATAATTATTTAAATCTGTTTCTATGCATGTGCTATGTTGAAATACTCCAACATTGGTGGAATGGTGCCACCAATGTACCTGCATGCTGTTGTTATTACCACTGTGGTCCCATATATGCACGTGTTCCATTTGTTATGCAAGTGTTCCATATCTGGTGTCTGGATTAATGGGAATATCTATGCATGCTGTTATACCTAATCCTGGAATGTGTTGACTATTACTAACCCACATATGTTGATAAACCATAAACACCATAGCACGTTTGGGAAGGCCGGTCCCGGCGGACCCACCTGTCCCACTACAGCTGGCCATAGCACCAGGCACCAGCACATTTGGGGCCCAACCTGGGACCTCCTCGTCCATTGGTCCTGTACCATCTTCATGTGGAACTACCTCAGGGGATGGGGCTCACCCCACTGGGAGCGGGCATGGACAGGAACCTGACACCCGTCGCCAGGTCTGGGTCATGGTGCGTAGCGAGCTCCGCAAGGAGGTTGGAGATCTGCTACTCCAGCTCGAGGGCCATGTGTTGTGACTAGAAGGTCAGCCTGGCTCTCCGACTCAGCCCCCAGCACAGCCGCCTTCGGCGTTGTGAAGGTGCAGTGGTGACTGCCCATAGGTGGGGACCTCAGTCCCACTGTTTCCACTAGGGGGCTCATGGGCTTCCATTTTCCCAACACCCCTCCCCATCAAGGTTTTTACCCCCCACAGGTGTCATATACTGCCTCTGTATGCATCTTGTTTGTCTTGTCTGTTAGCCTACCCAACCTACCTCCCCAAATATACCTACTATCCCTCCCCAACATCCCACTCTCACCTGAAAAAACAAAATAGGGCAATCTGTTCCCAAAAAAAATATCGCCCCATACATAGCTGTCCATTTTGCACATGTGTCCCACTGGACACATGTAATCTGGTCTAATTGGCATCACAACATATTATTGTTGTCCGCACCCCTCTCTCAGGGATTTGAATGTCCAAATCTACCTCCAAATTCAGTGTATATGCACAGCTGTTGCTGTAGAAGAAATGGGCAGCTATGGACCTTCC